>NC_056751.1:87779037-88016590 GCF_019279795.1 Protopterus annectens | reverse complement strand
AAAAAAGGAAAGGGGGAAAAAAAAACCCCCCCGGTTTTAAAAAAAATTCCCATGTTCCAGGGTCTCTCACATCTTTGTTTTGGAATGGGATGTCGTCTGTACTATAAACGGGATGAAGTAATTTTTTTCCCCAATGCAATAAGTTTTGTATTTTTTAGCATTTAGTTCTAGCTTATTTTGTGATTTCCAACAATTAGCATGTGTAAGTTTAAGTTACACCTTCTGTATGTCAGAAGGAAATTTAAGGATGACAGCCAGTTTGCAGTTGTGATCAAATTTGGTCAGTGCCTTCAACAACTTTTCAATTCTGACTTTGTTTTGTGAGACTTTCATTTTGCTGTATATTCTAAGATGCTTGTTTCTATTGCTTATACAATGCAATTGTAATCAGTGATAAAAAGTTGATTTGATGAAGTCTAGTTGGTGGAGAAAAGCAGTTATAAATTAAAGCCAAGTTAATTCAGTGACTAAGCCTGAATGAGTTTGTTTCTCCAGTAGCATTTGAAGATGTCCTTACATTTGCTGCTGCAGTATTCTTAACTATATTGAATTCCCTGCCACAAAAGGCCAAAGTCCGGACAGTCTTCCAAAGAATTCTGAATTTGAAAGGCATGCCAAATGTCAACATGCGCACCCTGCATAACATAAGGCATAAAGGTGATATTGAGAATTACCAAAAACAGAACTTCTTTGCTGCCAGTCTGAACATATCTTTTACAGCATTGGCCTGTTTACCTGCATCCGATTTATGACAGATGGATGCATTTTTGTTATCCAGGGACTTCCTATGCCTTTTTGTTTTTGCAAGATAAGTGCCCCGTTGGGGATTTTGTTTTTTTCTTGTTTTTTTGTGTTCCTTGAGGTTAATCTCATCCAGGAAGCGTAAATGCCAGTGTGGGAGACAGATTAGCCATAGAGACTGAAACAATAAGTGTCTTTTTTGCTTAGGCGCTTCTCATGACCATATGTCTTTTTTTATTTGTCAGGTATTTGTTCTGAAAACCCTTGACAGTAGACTTTCTTCCCTTTCCTTGTACCTTGAGAAACAGCTTCTTAGTCTACTCGCTAAAGATACTATGGAAGGAATCTCCCACCCCCAGGGTGAGCCTTTAGGGAAGAAGGTGAAAAAGGTATGAATGGAATCTTCTGCTGTCCAGTCTTTGCTAGGTGTTTCTCCTGAGGTTATTATGAAACCAGAAACTCACCGGCTGTGTTGTCGGATTTCTCTGCTGCAACCATGTTGGAAGCCAGTGAGGATCCAGCTGGCAGCATGTCTGAAGAGGATTTGCAGGCATCCATCTCAAAAGTTCAGAGGGAACCATGGTTGATTTTTTTCTGAGGGGCCTAGGAGAATTTTTCAGTTTATAGTTGGTGAAGAAGTTCCTGCTATTGTTCTCGACTGTTGAACTGGATATGAGCATTCTCAGGACGTTCCATTAAAAACGAACTAAAAAAAGTTAAACATAATTCTTCTGCTTCTAATGAACCACAAAGTGAGTGGCAGGATTTTGCTCAGGGGTTATTTTCTGCCTTAATGTCCTTAAAGCCTCCTCATAGGGTTTCAGTTACTGCTCCTGCTTGGTCCTCTACTTCTCTTAAAAGGCCTAGAGACCAGGATTCTTCTGAAGATGTGTCAGATTGTGCTTACAAATCCCTAACTTATTCTACTCAAATTCCTTTTCCTTTGGACTATGGGTCAGAGGAGGAGGAATCTATTTGTCCTGATGTTCCTTTGGAGGAAATTTCCTTTGTGGACACACTCTCTAGCAGTGATGGATTATTTAAGTGGGATTGTACTCGGGTCTCTGATATCCATAAAAGGTACTATGAGTTATTGCAGTTGCACTGTCCTAAGCCTGTGGCTCTTCCTCTTGTCTTTGCTGATTTACTGGATGCTTTCTCCAATGTCTCTGAGACACCTGATTCTCTCCCCCTGCTGCCAAGAAGCCTGAAAGGTTTTATAGGGTCCCTGAGGATTGTTCTTTTTGTATAAATGTCCTACAGCTGAGCCTTCAGTACTTTTTTATATAAATGTCCTACAGCTGACCCTTCGGCACTGTTCATAGCCTCTGATAAGCTTTCACAGTTGCTACCTTCGCCCAAGTTATTCCATTCTGACAAGGACAGCAGAACTATGGAAAGGTTGAGTAAGAATGTTTACACTTCTGCTACCCTATCTTTTAGGGCTACTAATTATCAAACCCATATGTCTAGGTATGTGTTGGCTCTGTTTCTGAGGCCTGTCAACTTATTTCTGATTTTTCAGACTCTGAGGGTAAAACCTCTGTTCTTTGCTTGCTAGGGACTTCCTCTCAAGTCGTTCAGCATTCTATTAAATATAGATATGATGCAGTGGATACCTCTTTTTAGGGCTGCTGTTTTTGGTTCAGTTATGAGGAGGTATTCTTGGCTTAGGCTTCAACGTCTACCTGATGGTATTAAAGCTAAGTTGATGGATGCTCCTCTGGATTCTAAACTTTTGTTTGGGGAAACTGCTGCTGGTTGATTTAAGTCCCTTCAGGATAATGGTAATCCCTTACAGGAACATAAACTTGTTGGTTTTTCCTGTGGCTAAATTTCAGAGAAACTACCCCACTAAGCCTGCCTTCATTTGTAAGCAATCCTACCCTTCTACTAAAGGTAAGAAGAGTGCTGAATGGACTCCTTCTGCTAAGGTTACTCAATTTTCAGGGACTACAAAGCCTTCCTTTCTGGGCAAACCAGGTGCTGTGTAACTATCCATCCATTCCCAACCACATTGCTCTTTCTCTTTGCCTTTCTCTTTCGGCTTGGCTTGAGATCAGTCAGGATTGTTCGGTTCTGCCAATCATTCGTCAAGGGTACTTCATGGTGTGGAAATCCTGTCCTCCATTTATGGGCATTCCTCAGCCTCCTGGGGAACATTTTCTCTTTTTACAAGAGGTTCTTCAAGAACTCGTCTCTGGGTACTATTCAAAATGTGCCTGTATCCCAAAGGGGGAAAAGGCTCTACTCCCGAGTGTTTCTAGTGCCCAGAAAAGAGGGCACTTGGAGACCTATTCTAGACCTCTCTTATATAAACACTTTTCTAAAAGGTACCTTCCTTTCGGATGTTGTCCCTTCAGATTCTGTTTCCTCTCTTGCTCCCTCAGGCCTATATGGTGTCTCTGGATCTCAAGGATGCTTATCTCCATATTCCGATCTGTCCTTTTTTTCAGGAAGTTTTTGCATTTCCATTTTTCCCTGCATCCTTCTTTCTTTTGATGAATTCTTGGACTTGTGCATTCTTCCACCAGCATTCCCTATGTGCCTTTTTTCCATACCTGGCAGAACTACATATATGTACTTTTGTCTTCATACATGATGTTTTGAGGTGGTTCCAGTCCTCTTCAACTCCACTTGTTTCCTCTTCTTCTTGAAGTGCTAGAGCCCTAAGCAATACCTAGAACTGTTGTGCTTTCTCTCCAGTCATCTTCAAGGTCTTCAGCCTGGTCTGTGTTGATCTTGAAAGCCTTCTATGACCACTGTTTGCATCTGATTGTGGCAACCCATGTTTTTTAATGTGGGCTTACTGTTTCATTGGGGATGAATTTACAGTCACTGATTCTATCCCATTGTCCGTTCCTTACTAGGAGGAAGTCTACCCAAGTTGCACATTAGCCACTTTTGTATACGATCTTATGACAGTATCACTTTTTGAACCATATGTTGGCTACTATCAAGCCATTTGCCAGACAGAAATCTAGAGTGGCCTCTCCGCCTTTATTCCTACCGCCCTCCCATGTGGACCCAGGCAGTCCTCGTATCCTATTCTGTCTGTCCTGATATGTACATTTAGGTCAGCCATTATCAACACCAATTACTGTTGTCTTGCTTTATAAAGCATGTCATTAAAATGAATGGGTTTCCTCTCATGCCAACCTCTGTTTCTCAACTGTCCTCTTAGGGCAGCTGTCATTTGTGGTTCCGTTGATTTTCACTGAAATTATGTTTCACGTCTGTTCCAAGTGTGTTACAAGCCTATAAATAGGGCTCTTACAACTGTATACAGAGCTTTATTATCATTTTCTGCAGATGTCGATCTCCACTGCAAAATTCAGTTTCTTGAAGTTTGTTACATTAACTAAAGCAATGATTAACTATATAAAAAATAGTTGCATAACTTTTAGTTTCTGGTAAGAGAAGCCTGAGTCAATTTATTTTGCACGTTAATTATTCTGTAATTGCTGAAGTCATCCTTGGCCTTCTGTTAAGTGTTTTTAATCTTGGACATACTGGGTTAAACAATGGGTGCCAACAGAGGTGAAATTGGTCATATTAAACTTAATGAGGTGCTAAGTGAATTGGTTTCTGGCTTGGTATTGACTTTCATTTCATTGAATGAGACATTCAAATGCTGAGCTGTTAAAATGTCTTATGCATTTCAATTTATGTATTTATCTGAATGTGGTAGCCACTGCAATCTATTCATGCATTCATTACAAAGTAGTGGAGTCAGATATTTTCTAGGTGCATCATGTGGACAGACAAAGCTTGGCTTAATTGTTTGGGGGTAGGTATGCTGCTTTATGAATCTACAGAATTCTGTTTAGTTGAGGAACTCACAGTCCTAAGGAAATGTTGGACAAGAGGTTAGTGCAGCCTTTTTTATTAAATTAAGGATGTTTTTAAGAATTTTACTTGTTATGGTTGGTGATAGTGGGATTCTAAATGACTGTCACAATTTGCTATAGGTGACTTGAATTTTGAAGTAAGATAATGACAATATTCTGCTGGTTAAGCTGTTCTATAGATCAGTGCAAGCCATCTGGAGAATCAGTCAGCATTGTAGGAGATGGCTGTTGGAAGAATTAATGGGACTTGTTTAGACTACACACTTGTACATTACAGGTAAGTGAACATTTCTGTTTGGGAGATTCTGATTTAAACTGTGTGTTATTGATGACGTCTCGTGTTTGGTTCATTAATGGAGAAAATTAAGTGACGGTATATTTTTCATGTACTTCTTGTTTCCATGTTGCATGGTTTATTTAGTGTAAAGCTTTGTATTATAGGTTTAGTTCTTTACAGGTTACTGATTTTCCTGCACTCTGAGTGTGCAGTAATGTCAGTGTGTGTTTGTTTTGACACAATGTCGGATGTGCAATGAGAGAATGTCACTGTGCATTTGCTCATTGCACATTTGAACCTTTTTTTCGTTCAGCGTTTGCAAACTTTGCAAACAGCCTTTTGAACAATTGCTGTTCGCCCGAGTGTGAATCGCCTTTCTAAAGGTAAACCGTTATTTACACCCTTTATTCTTTTAATGAGGAATCTCTGTGGCCACTATAGTAGTTGCAAATGCCTAGCCAGGTACATGCTGAAGAGTGCAGTGTACTTGATTATTGGTCTAATGAGGGCTACGCATAGTGGGACTATAATCTCCTTGGATCTGGATGCCATGCCATAACTTATAATTTGCCCCACATAAAAGGATTTTCTGACCACCATGGACACATGGTGATCAAAGTTCAGGTTACTGTCAACCTGAGTTCTCAAGTCCCTTATCACTGGGTCTACTCTTAGGAGAGTGTTACCCATGTTGTAATTTGCAGGGGTGGTCATCTTTACAAAGTGTATAAATATGCATTTTTTGGCACTGAGTATTAGGCCTTTCTTTACTAGTATACTTACGAATTTAAATTATAATGTCACTATATTTATAGATGGGTATGTTTATGGTTTTAATGGCGACTCCCTGTCTACTGCCCCCAATGCAGTATGCACAATGTCTAGGAATCTTGCCACAGGCAGCAATTTAATTTTGCCTTATTTCAGTTGCATTCAAGAAGCTTAATCTGTTCCCAGCTATTGTCATTTTCAATTTTGTGACCATAAGCTTGTCATGTTAGGAGCTTGCACACCAAGACTGCCTAAAATATTGTTGAGCTCTGAGGGGGTAATCTAGTTAAAAGAATAATGCAACATCTCTATACAGGGAAGAATATTAGACTGTCCAAACCACGTTAGGAAAATGCCCATGCACTCGAAAGTAAATAGTATGACATTGCATAAATGTAATGTAGATGCACTCCATACAGCTACATAGAATGTAATCACACAAGCATGTCTTAGCCCAAGTAAGGTGTACCTTATTTAAAGAGAAGCTTGTTGCTAATCAGACTACTAGCTTTTCGTACATTCCACTTAACTGATTTTGGTTATCTGGGCCAGTGTTAGCATTTTGGGGGCCCCCAGCAAATGTTCCAGTACAAGTATCATCCTGTGAATGACACACCTCCTAAGAAACCTTTTAGTTTGTGCTGCAAACTTTTAGGAGTAGTACGCACAGACAGACCTGTAGCTACAAACTCTTAAATTACAACAGGCCTATATACCACACTTTGTTGACCTGTCTAACAAAGGGACACTTACAGTTACTGGAATTTAGTTGTAACAATGATATATTGCAACAACTGTATGTAAAGGTCTAGACTTAAATGAAGTGATGACTAGGCCTATTGTTTCAACACCCCTCGCACACCCTCCAGTCCTCTCCTCTTACTCCCCCCCCCCCCATTTTGGGCTCCCCATACCATGTACATTACTCCTTTTCTCACATGTTGCCTTACTCTCAGCTTTTTCAGGAAGCCATAACTTTCTACATGCTTTGAAGTGCATTTTCTTTTTTTCTTTTTACACAACCTTTTCATCCAATAATGACGTGAACAGAAATTATGATTAAGGAAAGAAATTCACTGTTGTTGTTCAGCTTTAGTTTTCCTTGTATCCTTTCAGCACAACTTTGCTAACCAAGACAGCTCAGTAATATCCATTTAGGAAATAACTCAATTAAGCTAATGCCCCCAAAGCTGTAGTGGTTATATATGTCCCCTGGGATGTGTTTTAGAGCATTTTCTCAGCATTTTACTCCAATGGTGGCCTAAACAAAAATCATGAAAAAGAAAAGAATTTCAGTCTTATTTTTTTTCTTTCAAGGAAGACATAAGTTGTGCCCAAGGCTTAATGTTCAAAGCTGACAAAATAGTATCTCACAATAAACTAACAAGCTAGTTGTGGGAATACATAGGTCTCATCTGGGAATAGTGCCTGCCTCCCTAACCCCCCCCCCACCATAAAAGACAGTCACTGCCTATGCATCCCTCTGATGTTAGATGGGATGAAAGCAGAGGTTTAAATTGCCCTAGCCACATATTTCAAGTTACTGCTGATATAAGTATACGTAGCATGCTTCCTCACCCCTAACTCTCAAAGTCAGCCCCACATATATGATATGTGATTGCGAGAATGATTTCAGTAATAAATTCTAATTTCTTGCTCCTAGACAGTACACCACCCCTACAAAAGCTATAGTAACCTTCTTTTTACACTTCTGAGGTCTGTGAGAAAAGTAAATAAACAATGACCACACTGTCCTCAGCTCAAACATAAGCTATAATGACTTCATGTGCACACCTCTAAGGTTTGAATGTGATGAAAATTAAAGTTGTAATAACCACACAATCCCCAGCCCCCCATAACCTACACCAGCTTTCTGTACACACACATTTGAGCAGGGCTGGTTTTAGAACAGGTGTGGTTGAAACCAGAGGCTGTTGTCAGCTTTATCCTAGAAGGGTCATATGTCAGCACTCTCCAGGTTAAACAGCTCAATCAGAAAACTGATACATTCTTTGTCCTCTTTTTTTCTTCAACCAGCAATAGTTTTTGTGGGAGTCCCCACAGAGTCGAGGATGATTAAGGGGACCCCCCTCCCATACCCATTTATACAGTCTGGTGAGTGAGAACCACCAGACTCCAAGAAGATCTAAGTGCCTGAATGTTCTGTGATATATTTTATGTCTTACTTTTGAAATATAAGTACTTGTTAGGTACATTTTTTACTGATACCCAGAAGAATAATGTCTGTGTCCTGGCATTATTAGGTGTGTGCACAACTAAAAATCTGTGATATTTTTTTAAAACACACACACACACACACACACACACACACACACACACACACACACACACACACACACACACACACACACCATAGCAGTACTCGTTTTGTACTTATTTCAGCAAATTGCAATACATTATGCAACACTGGTACTGCCAAACCAGATCAGTAACTGCTGTCTAGCAATTGTCAAACAGCCGCAGGGGTAAGTCGCTTATTTACCTCATTGGGCAGTAATGCATACCTGTCACTGTCCCTGATTTCACAGACCTTCCCTGATTTTGTTCATACATTTGCTTTCTCCTTTGTAAAAAGTTTGATTTGCTGGTAAATCATTCAAGATTACAAACAGTCAAGCAATCCAGACATCCGAGTTTTACACTTATTGTCCAAAAATATGTGTTGCTGCAAAAGGTGTTATTCGATTAAATTTTTAAGCAAATTAAGATTATTATTTCAACTGTAGTCCTGATTCTAAGCCATTATTTTATTATTTTTGAGATTGCACTGAATTCTTAAGCAAAGAAATTGAGAGTTATAGTGTCTGGTGTTCTGCTTTTATTCATAAAACTCCCTGAAAGAGAAAACCATCCCTGATAATCAGAAGTATCAGCTCTTTTTAAAACCAAAATTTGCACAGAGATAAGTCACTCTGGGCTGCTGATCTCTCTAGTGCTTACCTTGCTCATGTTTATTATCAACTTCATTGTAACATTGTCATATAACAGCCCTGTTCAGGTTAATGAGAATAATTAGGAAATGAATACATTTTTTCTTCCTCAATTTCCCCAGCCAGCAGCATCTTTTGTGGAGCCCCCACACAGTAAAGGATGATTAAGGGGGGCCCCATGCAGCCACGGGTATAGCAGGGACTAAAGCTAGATGTGAAGTTAGTTTTAGTGTAGAACATGTCCAACAGCAGGATTTAAGGAGATATAAATAGGAGTTATTATCCATGTCATGTGGTTTATTAATTATTCAAGAATGCTGTAGCAGTTTCTGTTGGTTTGACAAACATGTTATAAAATAGCAGGATAAGACAATTTGCTGTTGTTGGGGCATCCCTGGGAACAGGGGCCTCCAGCAACCGCAGGGTTCGCTGGTGCCTAAGGCCAGCTATGCTGGTTATTATATGTATTTCTGGATTCTAACATGTTCTTGTTACACAGCTTTCATGCGTTTGCAAGTGGCTGTAACAAAAAATAAATAAAAAAACTATTAGGATCATAACAAGTTACTTAGCTAATGACCAAAGAACCTTTTTAAGCCTAGTCATTCATGCCCCAATTTTTATAATTATCAGTGTTGTAGGACTAAAATGACTTTGGTATATGCCTGTGCCTTAAGGCATCTACAAGCTGCACCTGTCTGTAAAGTCCACAGGTGACAAACCATGGGTGTCTTTACAGTTTCCCTTCTATTGGTCCAAATTGCATTTGAATGGGATTAGGGAAGAGCTGTGTTTGGCATGAATGGGAATAGTGTTCCACAGAAAGGGTAGTCTTTGAGAGGCATATATGTTCCTCCAACATGTTTTGCTTATGTCACAGACATACCTCTCAACCTCTTAGTGCAAGAAATCTGGACAAAGGCTATCAAA
This sequence comes from Protopterus annectens, assembly GCF_019279795.1. Lineage (NCBI taxonomy): Eukaryota > Metazoa > Chordata > Ceratodontiformes > Protopteridae > Protopterus > Protopterus annectens. The sequence goes on along the minus strand of NC_056751.1, from coordinate 88,007,069 downwards.
CTGGGGGGACAATGGGCCAAAAATAGGGACATATTTGAAATATTGCTCTTATAAACGTAGAAAGTTGCTAGGGTATCAGGGTTTGTTTCAGCATACATTTTCTGAAGGATATGAGGTCTGAAACTGAAATGATTGTCATTATTTATGGACATAAATCCTCAGATCATCACAGTGATTTACCAGAATAATACAAATTTTATGTGGAACAGACCAAAAATATGAGCCAACAATCTGGACATTCTGTGAAAATCTGGGCAGTTGAGAGGTATGGTCACAGATGAGGTTTAGATCCTTAGGTTAGGTAATTCCAATGCTGTTTGCTGAATGTATAGGATTAATCAGGACTGGACGGGAGAATGCCTTGTAGGGTAGGCATAGATCACCTCTCAGTAGCCTGTAAGAGACTCTGTACAGGTACAGGGCTTTGATGCGGTCCACATAGGACATGTTATTTACACCCTGTATTCTTTTAGTGAGTAACTTGTGTGGCCGGTCTAGGATACATTGTACTCATAGGTTCATAGGTTCATAGGTTCATACTAGGCTATCTGCCCGAGGGCATTTATAAGCCTAGCCCATTGTTTTGTGGCTTACGCCACCCCTTTAGTATGGGGAACTATACCCATTATTTTGCTGTGCCTCTGTCGAGCAGTGACACTGAGGTAATTCCTGGGGTATATCTGCGATCTCCCATCCATTGGTCAAGATTTCTCTTGAACAAGGCCAGGTGCTCTGCCTCATGTACGGGATTTTGTTCCACAGCATAGGGAGTCTTTGGGTGATGAATCTATCCCTCCAGCGTCCTATTAATAGCCGTGTCGAGGTTTAAGTCTCCGCCCTTGTGGCTCTGATGGATCTAGATTTTTGAGGTGAAGCATATTCATCAAATCTGGGTTTGACATGGCCTTGTATGTTAGGCAAAGGTCACCTCTGAGCAAGCTGCGACTGAATAGAGCTGGAGTTCTTTCAGTCGGGCAGCATAGGACAGATTTTTGAGACCCTTTATCCTTTTGGTGAGGAACTTTTGTGGCCTCTCCAGCTGCTGCAAGTGTCGGGTCAGATACATTCCGAATGGGGCATTGTACTCAATCATTGGTCTGATGAGTGATGAGTAAAGGGAGACTATGACCTCCCTTGATCTAGATGAGAATGCCTTCATGATAAGGTGGGCAATGTAGAAGGACTTCCTAACTACTTTAGCTACATGGGTGTCGATGACAGACTACTATTAACCTGGTTCCCCAGGTCCCTGATAACTTCTTCTGTGCTCAGTGGATTGCCACCTATTTGGTAGCTAGGGGTAACCTTGTTTTTCCCGAAGGGTATGACTATGCATTTTTTGGCATTTAACTTTAGGCCGTGGCTCTGGCACCAGTTATCCGTTTCTGTGAGACCCTTCTGAAGGATATCTGTGTCAGATGTGTTTTCTACTATGGCGCCCAGTTTGCAGTCATCTGCAAACTTTGTCAGCCATAACCCTCCTGTGTTTGCTTGTACTTCGGAAAAGTAGATGCCAAACAAGAGGGCCAGGACTGAGCCCTGTGGGACACCACTTGTGACAGGCTTTGAGTCTGACATGGCGCCAGCAACTCTGACCCTGTGGGTTCTGTCACTCAGCCAGTTTGCAACCCATCTTGTGATGTATGGGTTAACATTTAAGCTGATGAGTTTTCAATGATACCCGAGTGGGGTATTGTATCAAGGCCTTAGCCAGATCGAGGTAGGCTGTATGGACTGCCTTTCCTCATCAATGGCTTTGGTGACTGTTTGAAAAAGTCAACCAAGTTTAAAAGGCATGATCTGCCTTTGACAAAGCCAAACTGGGTTGGATCCAAAGTCTGCAAATTCCCTATGTCTTTATTTATGAGGTCCATTATGATCCTCTCCATGGCTTTGCAGATAAGGCTTGTCAAGCTAATGGGCGGTAATTTCCTGGGTCTGTGGAGGCACCGCCTTTGTGAAGTGGGACCACAGTTGCAGTCGCCACTCCTGGAGTGCGTATCCAGAGGTAAGACTTTGATTAAACAGCTGTCCTAGCTGTGGGTTTAATTCCTCATTGAGTTCGTGGAGCACACAGCCGGGGACACCATCGGGTCCCATGGATGCTGTGTTTTTGCTTTGGAGAGCAGTTCTCACTTGGGCTGGAGATGTTTGGGGGCTGCACTCATTTGGTATAGATATCTCTCCTTTGGGGAGTTTGCACTGAACCTGTCAGCCAGTATGTTGGCAATGTCTGTAGGATCAGTAATCTTCACATCGATTGTAGGTCTAATGAGAGGTGAGTATAGTGAGGCTATGATCTCTTTAGATCTGGATGCCTTGCCCTTACTTATAAGTTGCACAATGTACAAGAGCTTTCTCACCACCGTGGCACATAGGTTCATAGATTAGTAGCATGGTTTGGTTCCCGGCTGGAGTGAACTGTAAAGACATGCAGGTAGGTGTGTGAGTTTGTGTGTGCGCCTTCTGTGAAGGTTGGGTGCTGGGGATTCTATTCCAATGACATGACAATTGTGGATGTTTATGTGTTTGTTTGTGTAGAGAGCAATGCTTTTGAGGCCATTCACAGTCACTACAACTTCCATTGCTCTTCTTTGGCAAGCCTGCTGATGTCATTCACACTGAAATACACCTTTGGGGAAAGAGTAGCCCAGTAATCTCTATGGCGCATGCTATAACTGCGTAATGCTGTAGTATGATGTACTAGTTAGGTAGGAGTTCCAATCCCAGACATGGCAACTGTGAGACATTGTGTGTGTGTCATTCGTATCCTCTGTGGAGGTTGCTGTGAGTGTGTAACAACTGAACTCATTGTGGAGCGGGTTTTGTTTTGAGTTGAAATTCCTTTCTTGGAAAACAGCCTTCCTTCTAGCCATCACTTCAGCAAGAAGAGTGCCTGAATTACAGGCCCTCATGGCAGTGGAACCCTTCATTATCTACCATGCGGACAGGGTTTCCCTCAGGACTAATCCTTCCTTTATACCCAAGGTGGTGTCTTCTGTGGCCCTAAATCAGTCCATTCATTTTCCTACTTTTTCCCCTAATCCACAAAACAAGTGGAATGAATACTGCACTCTCTGGACATGCACAGGCAACTTAGATTCAATTTGGATAGGACTAAGCCTATCAAAAAATTTGAGCAGCTTCTAGTTAGCTTTGCTGCAGGGGCAGAGGGGAAGGCCATTTCAAAGCAAACTTTCCCAATTTCCCAAACAATGCCCATTGCATTCATTTCTGCTACAAGCATCATGGAAAACCTACCCCACAGGGGATAAGATCACATTCCACCAGGGCTGCATCTACCTCTGCGGAATTTCTCAGATGGGTCCCTACCAGGGACATCCTAGAAGCTGCCACCTGGAGCTCTGTACATTCCTTCACCAAGCATTACCACTTGCCTATCTTTTCTAAATCCAGAGCTGGATTTGCCACTGCAGTCTTGCAGGAATTAATAGCTGGCGCTTATGCTCTTTAACTTACTCCTCCCTTTTTTAGATTTGGGAATCAACCCAAATGTGATGACTGCAACAGTGAAACATGAAGAACATAGTACAGTTGTGTACACTTACCATAAATGTAGATGTTTGAGTGTATTCTCTGTTGCAGTCCTCTTGGCTCTACCTCTCCTTCTGGTTGATATACCTATTTTTTCTTGTATATTTGCTTTTTGATGGGGGTTTACCATACCATTTAATTGCTTCCTGTTGTGGGGGCACCTGACATCTAGGGCAAGAAAAACTGATGTAATGGCATCGGCTGCATGTTTTATACCCCCGACGACCTGTCGTCAAGGAAGAAGTGACAGCATCCTATGCAGAAATCCGAAGACTCTGGTATTCAGGCCGGCTGAGGGCCACCTGCAGGCAGATAACCCAAATGTGATGACTGCAACAGTGAATACACTCAAACATCTACATTTATGGTAAGTGTAGACAACTGTACTTTCTTGGTCTTGTTCTATCTGATGTTACATGCTGCTCCATTGTATGGTACCCTATCGGCTCACATGTTTGTAGGGCCAAACACAAACGTGTCCCATACCACAGACAGGCATTGGACCACACTGTGTTATGACCCAGTTTATGTAGGGTAGTGTGTGAGTGGCACATAGGATGATGTTTATCAGACAGTCCATATAGTGTCATATTAAGCTTGCGTACCATATGTGGCTGTGTTCACATTGGTTGTGGGTATGCACTTTCTCACAGGTGTCTTGTTACTCTGTGCTGTGACATGCCTGTAGAACCTGCTATATTTCAGGTACATGTGTATTCCCCCATACAAAATGTAGGCCAGTGTTATGGCAGTCTGCCTGTAGTTTACACAGTGCTTTGTTAGATGCCTAGCAGCTTAGTGTAATTACCCAGTGTGATGTTATGTCCAGATATTTGCAAGACGTACTGCTGCCAGGCCGCCATAACAGTTGTGTATTTCTGACAAAGTGTACAGGGTCCTGTGTTCAAGACCTGCAAGGGCTGTTTGTTTTGTTGCAGGGCTGAACAAGGGCTGCTGGAAACAGAGTGATTAAGGCAGTTTTGAGCAGCTTTAAGAGCGTTTGCATGGGTGTGCGTGAAGCTAAGCGGTGCTAAGGTACGGTTAAATGTACGGGCACTTACACCATGTAGGCTTCGCTTACCAGTGCACAAATGTGCTTAGCTGTTATATTGCAGCGATGCTGACACCTGCTAAGCATGTCTCAGCCCTGGTAACCAGTGCTCACATCCCAGTCTGATAACATAGCAGGGTATTGACATCTGCAATAAGTGTATGTAATGCCATGTACATAACATGCGTCTATGTGCTGTCATTACAATAGGAAGGGGTGTGAGTATCATGTCAGGGACACTTGAGTATATAAGACCTGTACATCACTCTTATACATGTGAATGTGTTACATACAAGGGTAGTATCCCAGGTAATGTGCCATCATACTGGCATGTAGATTATCATGCCGTTACTCCTGTGACAGTGATTTCCCAAGCAAGAGTAGATTGCTAATTGTAGTACTGGAAACAAGCACCCATGCATGCATAGATGGACTCTGAGTCCTCAGTGCCATGTTCCTGGTGTGTGAGCTGTGTCACATTATATATCCCCTACTGGATAATGACTGGACATGTGGAAATTAACTATAGACTACTGTCTGTAGAGCACATGTCAGTGAGGGCTGCCAACATGTAGTAATGGCATACATATTGGTGTCAGACATCTATCTGTCAACACATTCATCCTACTGCATAGCTAGCTGGCAAGCTGATGTCTGCCAATCCCTGTACAGATGTGCAGATGGCAGGTATCCAGCTTGGATACGTACAGGCAGCCTATGCTTGACTGACACTGACATGTTTGCCCAGCTGTGTTATAACTGTCACAGATAGGACACAGCACCCTGTACGCATCACATGCCATGGGTACCTCCACTACACTACCACAGTCAACAGAACATGCTTGGGTACAGGTCTACAACACAGACACAAACCATGTTTTGTAATACATGTTGCATACATGTCAACTGGATCACCTCACTGGCCATTTGCAGGAGGCACCCAGAGGATTGACTGATGCATGTCACTCTCACCCTGAGGGTTACCACAGTGGTGTCTGTAGATAGATTGCCTGCTGGCACATGGCAGGTGACATGATACCACTGTACACACATCCCCTACACTTCCCATCTCTCCATGGACAGTAGCCAGGTACACACCTATGACCACCTGCAGCAATGCACCCCAGTACTGACAAATGTGTACGTGTGCATTACTGAGGATATTGGTGTCTGTGTGTTAGTACACCTGTAGTTGGGAATACCATGAAGGCCTTCATACCCACTGCAACACCCGTTGACATAGTTAGATGTGGCTGCTGCCGTACCAGACATTACATGTACTTTGTTATGCTCCTCTGCCTAAAGGCTAACTGAGCCTTGCAGTACCAGCACAACACTGTTGTACTAATGAGTTGATAGGCATGGGATACCCACTGAGTTCTGGCAAATGTGTGTATATCTGTAGGGTACAGTATTCCAAGGCCACATACTCTTATTACAATATATATTACCATACAGTATAATGGATACTGATGTTGCTGCCTATAGGAGAGACATGACAGTGGTGTGCATTAGATGATTATCCCCATAGTACCACTGTTGAGATGGACAATGTGTTGTATCGTAGTCCTGGTTAATGTGTGATGGTGGGTATGTCAGAGTGTCATCATGGGTTCCAGTGTGCACAATATCCACAGTGGAGTGTGGGTGCTGTGTACACTGTCATTACACCATGGTACCCCCAGTACATGTCCCATGTACCACTGTATGGTCACCACTGTCACCGTCAACCATACAGTTAACTGATAACACAGTCCAGCCCAGTTGTGCATGTGCTGTGGGCAGCCTACCTGTAACACATTGGACACACTGACAAGTTAGTTAGCACTGATAGGCTCAGGTTTCTCGCATGTGTGTCTGCCAGTTATGTGTTTGTTAATGTGTATATGATGGTATGTCACACTATGAATTGTCCATATACAACCATTACATCCCCATTACCATACTGTACATGACTGGGGATGCTCTGCATGCAACATGGAACACACTTATCCTAATCACTGTGTGGTGTGTGCAATGAAAGCCACACATATCAGTAGCACTACATACCTAGGTAGGGGGGTCAAGTCCCAGTGTTGCCAAGTAAGTGTGTGCATGTATGTGGAGGGATCTACTTCAGGTTGCTGATCATGCATGTCCCAGGGTGGCACCTGTCCATGTGGCACAGGCAGTAACTGTTATACAGACCTGTGACGTGTTCAACTGTACCCAGGATATGTCACAGCCATGGTGTCACCACAGTGCCATACCCCTTGCGAGATATGACTGCAGACCATCCTCCTGCTGACACATGTACACCTATAACACAAATGAATAACATTATGGAGACCACAATCACTCAGTGTTACTAACCGCTATAATGCATCATGGCTGGATGGCTACACTACCTGACATGTAAGCATTAAACATTACTGCTGACAACATGTTGCATAGCAGCACATTGGTACACTGTAGTACAGTCACCGTGCGTATCAGAACCATATTAGCCTGTCCCTGCATCGATGTTATGGATGACAGGGATGTGACACAGGTATCAGCATATGCACAGGGTGTGTTGTTGGTTTTCCAGCGACCGAGGGTGGGCCATATGTTTGATACCATGTGTGTGGGTGAGGGGTGTAATTCACTGAGATGGGCGTGGTGATGTGTGTGTAGGTATGGGGTTGCGCTAGGTGTGTTTGTATAGTGTGTGGGTATGCATGCACACAGTTCTGCCATGTGGCTGCCCTATACAGGTGTTTCTTGGACAGTTGCAGACCATATCTGGCAGGGTGTGTAGTTCACAGCTTCTGGTCACAGGCACGTGGACTATGCCTACCAGGGGTTCTATGGGCACGTACAGGTACAGGCCTTGATGTGCTACTCTCCCCTGATGATGACATATGTCCGCTGAAACCAGGTCCCTCCTGGGACTGGCCAGAGCCATGTGCACTTCGCCTGCTGTGGTGTGGACAGCCCCCGCCTGCAGTGCTGGGGCTGGTACTGCTGCCACTACGGGAGTGGCTTTGTGTCCTTTCATGTCCATGTTGGCCTGCGCCCCCATGACAGTCTGAATCATGTATCTGGTAGTACCAGTTGTGGCACTTCTGCCAGGGGCATGATGACCAGCAGCCCTCCCACGAGCACCCCGGTACATCTGCCCATGTGGTGCCCTGCTGGATATCTGGCTATGCCTGCTGTGTCTGGACACAGCAGGCATAGATACCACACTCTCCTGTGCACTGTCACCAACCACCAGCTGTCCCTCTGCTATGGCCACTGGTGTTGGGGTAGCTATAGGCTCTGTGACTGTGTGTGGGGTTGGGATAGATAACAAGGGTGTGGCAAACGATGGTGCAATTTCAGTTTCTGACAACACTGCCTGTGCCTCAACAGTCCTATCGTCATATTCGGTGTCTGTATGGACACCAACATCAGATTGCATGGAGGAGGAATGCTGACCCACCTTGCCACCTGTGAGGGGAAAACAAGAAACTCACTTTAAGACCTGTGCAGCATTGTATGACAGTACACACACACACACACACACACACACACACACACACACACACACACACACACACACACACACACCTTGTAATTCCACCATAATACCTACATGTCCCTGAGTTTACAGAGATTCCCATTGTTATTCATGTAAATTCCACATCCTGCATCACATTTGGTAACCTATCCTCATTACATATTCTTCTAAATGCCTAGACAAGTGATCACAATACAAGACCTGTTACTCCATCACCTCCTTGATTTGATTGGAATAGGTTTTACAAGGCCTCAGTGCTATCATCCAGTGTTCACCCTGGGTATGTCAGGACATCATGAGCATGGCTCCCATATGTTAGGGTCTACTACATTCATTCCATAATGTCACGCACTGCAGTGTCATAGGTTCATAGGTTCATACTAGGTTATCTGCCCTAGGGCATTTATAAGCCTAGCCAGAATGTGTTTGGCTTTCGCCACCCATTTTAAATTTATTTTGCTATGCCCTTTTTCGAGGTTAGTATACTGTGCCTCTGTCTAACAGTGACACAGAAGTGATACCCGGGGTATACCTACGATCTCCCATCCACTCATCAAGATTCCTCTTGAAGAGAGTCAATGAGGGACTCTGCCTAACCTGGACTGGGATTTTATTCCAGAGTGAAGGGAGCCTCTGGGTTATGAATCTGTCCCTCCAGCATGTCCTATTTATTTCAGTGCTGAGGTTCAAGTCTCTCGAACACGTAGCTCAATGGGATTTGGATTTTCTGAGGTGCAGCATGTCCATTAATTCCGGGTTGGACATGGCTTTATACGTCAGGCACAGATCGCCTCTGAACAGGCGGTATGCCACTGAGTAGAGCTGGAGTTTCTTTAACCGGGCAGCATATGGCATCTGTTTGAGCCCTTTGATCCTCTTGGTGAGGTACTTTTGGGGTCTTTCCAGTTGCTGCAGGTGTCTGGTAAGGTACATCCCAAAGGCATTGTACTCAATTATGGGCCTGATGAGGGATGAGTAAAGAGGCACGATGACGTCCCCTGATCTAGATGTGAATCCCTTCATGATTAGTGGGCTATATAAAATGTTTTCCTAACCACTTTGGCCACGTGGTTGTCAAATGAGAGATTGCTATCAACTTGGGTCCCCAGGTCCCTAATTACTTCTTCTGTACTTAATGGATTACCACCTATGTGGTAATTTGTGGGCACTTTGTTTTGCCAAAGGGTTGACTATACACTTTTTGGCATTTAGCTTGAGGCCATGGCTCTGGCACCAGTTGTCTGTTTCTATGAGGCCCTTTTGGAGGATGCTTGTGTCGACTGGAGAGTCGATTATGGCGCGCAGTTTGCAGTCATCTGCGAACTTGGTCAGCCACAGTCCTTCCGTGTTGGCCTGTACCTCCGAGAAATATATACCGAACAAGAGAGGTCCCAGGACTGAGCCTTGTGGGACACCACTTGTAACTGGTTTGGAATCTGACATGGCTCCAGCAATTCTAACCATGTGGGTTCTGTCCTTGAGCCAGTTTGCAATCCATCTAGTGACATTTTATTTATTTTTATTTATCATTTGTTGACCGGGAAAGTCTGACTAGCTTCCACAGAGCCTGTTTTCAGCGGAGGCCCGGGGAGAAATGCTCCAGACATAGGGGTTTATATTTAAGCTGGTGAGCTTATCTATAATGCCCGAGTGGGGTATTGTATCGAAGGCTTTTGCGAGGTCCAGGTAGGCTGTGTGGACCACCTTCCCCTCGTCAATGGCCTTGGTGACTGTTTCAAAGAAATCAACCAGGTTTAAGAGGCAGGATCTGCCCTTAACAAAGCCGAACTGGGTAGGATCCAGTGTTTGTAGGTCCCCAATATCTTTATTTATGAGGTCCATGATGATCCTTTCCATAGCCTTGCAGACCAAGCTAGTCAGGCTTATGGGCGATAGTTTCCAGGATCCGTTGAGGCACCACCTTTATGGAGAGGGACCACTGTTGCTGTACGCCACTCTTTGGGCACATATCCTGTAGTAAGGCTGAGATTGAACAGTAGTTTTATGTTTGGGTTTAGCTCTTCTTGGAGTTGATGTAGGGCAGCCGGGACACCATCTGATCCCATTGATGCTGTGTTTTTGCTTTGGAGGCGGCTCTTACCTGAGCATCTGAGATGTCAGGGGCAGCACTCTGCTGGGATAGATATTTGCCCTTTGGTGGGAGGGGAAGAAGTTTGCTGAACCTGTCAGCTAGGATGTTGGCAATGTCTGTGGGTTCGGTGTATTTTTTGTCATTTTGGACTACTTCTGAGCATATCTGGGAATTACCACCCAGGTTCCTAACATAACTAAAGAAAGCCTTGTGATTATCCTTAGTGTCCTGTGCAATTTTTCTCGAAGCTGGCCTTAGACAATTTTATGTGTGCCCGTAGTTTTTTGCTAATACTGATCAGTGATGCCTTCCCTTTTTGGGATTTTGCTTTATCATTTAGTAGCTTTCTCCTTCTATTGTATAGTTTGTTTATGGCTGGGGTCCACCAGACAGGACGTCTGCCTTTGGAGGATTGGGTCTTGGTTTTATTTGGGATCGCATGATCCATGCATTCCTGAAGGTGTTCATAGAATGCGTTTATAAAGGATTCTGCGGTCTGGGCCGTATTTTCCACAGGCCCGGGGGCTTTGAAGGATTCCACCTCAGTTTTGAGGGGTGTGAAATTTGCTTTAGAGAAGTTTTTCATGTATGTAATGTATATGTAACTATTGCTCAGTAGATGCAATATCTGTTGCTCAATCAACTTATTATGTGGACAACAGTAATATGTGGATACACTCCCTGGTGCTGTCTACTAATTCCCCAATGCATCTGTAGTACTGCATACGTGGGTAGTCATTCATCTTTCTGCTTATTGCAGTTTTAACGGTAAACCCGGTGTCTAGTTTCACTCCCAATGCATGTTCCATGCTGCAGACCTTATTATACTATCAGCTGTGCTGTGATTACATATCAAACAAGTATTCCTGGTGTCTCGTGTCAGTCCATGTCCATGTACTGCACGATTCCAAAGGGAAGTAATGACGTATGAACAACCCCACAATCTCACATGTGCATACACACACACACACACACACACACACACACACACACACACACACACACACACACACACACATGCTACATGCATCAACCCCCCTCCACTCCACCAGATTGCACTTACAGACAAAATAACCCCCTCACACACACACACACACACACACACACACACACACACACACACACACCTACAGGTGAGGTTGCACAAAGATAGTACACACAGACCCCCCATTACCCATCTGTCAACATGGATAGCATATGGTACTCAACAGCATGCAGTGTAGCTACAATCAATCCATGCTAGCAACAGTATACATGTGTGTGATGCATGGGCTGTGTTAGTAGGTGATGCCCCTTCCCCTGGAAAACACTGCACCCATGTACACATTATTGCTGTGCACCTGTTATGCACCATGACATGTACTGTGCACCATACCTCACAAGTGTACACACCATTGCTGAATGTGTATTAATGTGTCAGTCATGTCTGCTCTAATGTTCACAGCCCCTATGTGTTTGTCCGACACATACCTGGGATGATATGTGGACATATGTCCTTTGTGAATGTCTGATTTACAGATCTCAACATCAGCAGTGCATGTATGACCAATACAATACTATTACACTGACAACCATCAAACCTTAACGTGGCTATGGGGAGTGTACACACCCTTATTGATATGACACACTCTTCCTGGATATGACATTGGACCACATCATTGCATATGTTAACATTACATGAGCCTGATATGTGACATATGTCTTGTACATTCAAATGCAGTGTTTAACAAATGTGTTAGGTGTGCTGATGCTGACCGTGATGCATACACTATGTGAGTGGATATGTGTGCACGCACTTATCGTGACGATTTGTTGCACCTACTGTTATGTGTACTACAGCAGTCACTATTCCTGGCAGGTGTATACTAGCATGGGCCATCTGCATTTGCCAATATATGGTCAGTCTGCCCTACACATGTGCCCCAACCCTGCATGACTGCAAGGTCAACCCAAGTGCACATCCCTTGGAGTTCACATACTGCCGTCGCTATTGCTGTGGAGTCAGGTTTACATCTGCCACAGTTCCTGAACCTGACTGTGTGCTGATACAACCATTCGTAACATCCTTAGGATCTCTGCTGCAGTGCACTGATGTGTCATGATGACACCCCCCCTCCCCACTTTCAGCCTTTTTGCAGATGCTTGACAACTATGGCCTACACATGTGTGTCAGTTTGCAGTGTCCCAAACACTGAACACCATGTGTAACAGCCTAGTCCCAGCTTATGAGTGGCAAACATACAGATGTACACTGGCACCATCACAGTACAGATGGGGACGGTGTGCCTGAGGTGGGGTGAGGCATTGGTTGTGCAGCACATGTATCTTACATGATACTGTCTGTAGAATTTCAACATGGTCATGGTACACCAGTACACATTGCAATGCCTGACTTTTGGGATCCTCTTCTGTTATACATACACTACCTGTAGAGTCTTGGCTGATGTTTCCTGTGGTGCAACTGTCAGATCTGATTACCCTAACCCATAGGCCACACGTTTGCAGAGTCCAGACAATTGCTGACATGGGACATGCACAGCCAGTACTTGCTAGACATTCTTGCAACCCCCCTCAGTGTTGTGGCATGTTACTGGGCAGCCCACATGACCAGTTTGCTACATGTGACATCATTTGTCATGGATGGCCATCTGTTTATTTCGTACATCATTCCTGTCCCATACATCCTTGCCACATAAATGACTGCACAGTTTACCATGGCATATGCAATGGTGAAGTATGGCTACATGTCCAGCTCATGCATGCTACCTATTGGGTATGGGGCCCACAACATGTCATGTAAGATGTGTGCATGCCACGCCTGCCTCTGTTACAGGTAAGTGTGCACATTTGATGGCTAAATGTCTTGGACAATAGAGCAATACATGGTGTGACATTGGGGATGTGTACTTCCTACCACAGTCCTAGCCTTTCTCCTCTCTTCCTTCCTTCGGCCATGCCTTCTGCCTCTCCTCCTCCTTCGGCCAACAGTAGCCCAATATCTGCCAGCACCCTTTTGGCTAACAGTACTGGTGGTGGTCGTTCTTAACCCAGGCCTCGACTGATCCATTATTGAAATATTTACTGGTGACTGCATGAAATGATTTGGCGAAGTTTTACGCCGGATGCCCTTCTGACACAACCATCCCCATTTATCCATGCTTGGTACCGGCACAAAGAAATGCACTGATTTGTGCATCCACAGTGGCTGGATTTTAGTACATTCAGACATCAGGTCCACAATCTCTAACTCTCCTTCCTGCCCAGCTGTACTGTTCTGCCTTGCTACAACCCAGACAAGTGCCACATATGGACACAGCCTATCATTTGGGGTATATATAGTGACATATTGCAGGTAAGCCTATTACACAGCTATGGCATTTCAGCATGCTACATTACATGTTAACTTGAGTGTCCTGCAAGTGGTGGGCTCTGGAACCCACGTGTCCTTCATAATGGCATTACTTCTACCACCAGCAATTGGCCACAGTAATATACATGTTTTCCATTACATAACACAAACTATGAGGCTTACATCTTGTCAGTCAGTGCTGCTCTGCACAGTTGACAGGTGTGGCCCATTACCCACAGGGATAGAGTCCATTGTCCATAGCAGTTGTTCAGCTGAACATCATTACGACAACACCTGATGGCGCATATAAATCATTCCACATCATCTATCCCATTATTATGGACCAAGTAGTACAGTCAATTACATGCATATATACTTCACATACCTGTTGTGGGAATGATGTCTGTTCTGGATAGTTTGCTTGTAAGGTTTTTTTTTTTTTTTTTTCTTTGCCTTGGCCTTCAGCCTGCCTGCTTTCTTTAGGTTCATAGATAGGTACTAGGCTATATTTCAGCCTACCCATACATAAAAAAAAAAATGTACTCTGGCTGCCCCCAAAAATAATATTATTATGCCTGTCGAGCAAGAGCACAGAAGTGAGTGATGGGTGAATTTCCCATTTCCCATCCAATATAGGTTCATAGGTAGGTACTAGGACTTAGTTTGTTTGTTTGTTTGTTTCACTCCCTCCCTCTCTCTCTCTCACTCACTCTCTCCAGTAAATGGATTGAACTGCTTTGAATAGATTGCAGCATGGATTGTGTAGGTGATCCACATGATCAGGTGATGGTGTCTGCACCAATCAGTATCCTTCACTTGCTACCTGCATCCGGCACACTGTTTTGTACTTCCAATTACCACTGTCATGGGAACCCACTACTATAAATCCCTACATTAGGTGGGTGTGGTCCCTTTACCTTTCCTGTATGGTGGACATCCTTCCTATGTATGGGCAGCAGTGTTACAGATAGCAGGTAGCAATACCTTTTACAAGAGGGCTTGCAGACTCAGGCCAGCTACATATTTGTATAAGGTTCCAGAACTACAGATAGTGTGAGTAGTTTTGTCATATGCATTGTATAGCACCAGTGTTACAGGGTTTGTGTGTACATACTAGTTTAACATGGAGTGCAGTTTGTCTGCATAGCCCTCAACTGTGGGCCTATCCACATGATGGTCTGTTATGTTTTGTCTGTCCACCACACAGGTATTGTGTCAGATATATCACTGGCAGTGTGTGTTGAGTGCTATCGTACATGGCTACATCCATTTATGTATCTGACTTCATATTCCTGACTAAGGGTATGTTGCAGACTATCCTGTAACAACAGCAATTTGCTCAGTGTATGACAACACTATTTCACATATAGGCCTGTGTTGCGGCCTCTATCCTACACCTACATACCAGGCTTTGTCCATATAACATGCAGTCAGGGGTTATGTAGTGGCCTGTGATTATGTCATGCTGCCATTCCTGCCATCATTCCAGTGCTGTTGTGGCCCCCACACATATATCTGGGCTTCATCTTATCAAAACATGAGTACCCTTCTGCAGTCCAGAGGTATAGTGTATGTAACAGTGTTATATGCCCCTGTAAGTCAGTCTATGGGGGGGTATGCACAATAACTAACCTAGGTTGTTACAACATGTGAGGGATATCAGGAGTAAGCTGCCTTAAGGTATCTGGATGTACATTACCACACATTACACTCTGGGAAAATTGCTGGCCTACAGCTTACTGCCATACAGACTGTTCTGTTTGTCAGTGTGATTGTGATGGTTTCAGTTATGCATTGTTATGTAACAGATACATCCCATTGTGTCAACTTACCTCTTTTCCCTCTAGGGATTGCTTGTAGAGTGCTGGACTATACATCTGCATTACTTACTGTTGATTGATTGTTATCCTGTGGCCCAGTCTGTCTTTACTGTTGTACTGCTTGCAGGCCTTGGCCTGGACAGTAACATATGTTAATGCTGTCAGATTACTGTATTAAATGATCTGCTTGAGAGTTGCATTAATCTGTTTGTATGTATTTCAAAGTATAAACAGCCATATGACATGGCATATACAAATGTGACAGTACACAAATAAAACTTCCCTATGTATGCAAACCTGTGTGTGGTGTCATATCCTTTGACTTCTCTGTGGGTATATGTTTCAGGCAACAATTGTCTTTTGTATGGGCGACTCATACACTGTCCATTTGATAAGGTGGCAACTGTAGAAATACTGGCTGTTCAGTATGGTGTGCACCCTCTAAATATGTAGCTTCCTATACATATCTATGTGTGTGTATGTGTAGTTACATATATATCTATATATATATATATATATATATATATATATATATATATATATATATATATATATATATGTATCTGCATATATGTGTGTGTGTGTGTGTATATGTATCTTTGGAATGTTTATTGCTTCCACATTGTACATTCCCTATGGTCAGAGTGTACTGCATGATATGTTATTGATACCATCCTGACATCATACAGGTGGGATGGATTACTGTTAACGTCTTGTGCCCATGTTGTGTCGGATCCTGGGTATGGGACTTGCAACAGTTGGTATTGTATTGCAGGGTAGATGTGTTTTGCTGTGGGGAGGGGTGATATCAATACTTACAAAACGTATTTAGCTTGGGCCCCCTCAGCCCCATTAATGGTGACTGTGATCATATATGTGTTATGTTCTCTTTTATATCTATAGATATATATCTGTATATAATACAGGTAATATATATACATATGTATATATATATATATATATATATATATATATATATATATATATAGGTAGACATACATATCTATATATGTATGCATATGTATATATATATATATATATATATATATATATATAAAATGTATATAGTTTATATATATATATATATATATATATATATATATATATATATATAAAATGTATATAGTGTTTATATATATATATATATATATATAGGCAGTGATTAAGGCACTTTTAAACAGTTGTAAGAGGGTTTGCGTGTAGGTAAGCACTGCTAACATCTGGTTACAGTTTCTTGTACTGATGTAGCTTTTCAATTGCTTAACCTGTGTAGGCATTGCTTACCCCCGTGCAAACAGGCTTAAAACCACTTACTGCTGCTTAAAAGTGCTTACTTCTGCTTACCCCCGTGCTAATTTCTTTAAAAGAAATGAAAAAGGGTCGATAGGATAGTGGTGAAAAAGGGTCGCAAAGAGAGAATGACAGTAGGGAAAATAGCTAGGGATGTACAGGAATGGTTTAGGGAAGTTCCATAGCTGCCTATTTCTTCTACAGCAACAGCTGTGTATATACACTGAATTTGGAGATAGATTTGGACACTCAAACCCCTGAGAGAGGAGTGAGGACAACAATAATATGTTGTGAAGCCAATTAGACCAGATTACATGCATCCAGTGGACACGTGTGCGAAATGGACAGCTATGTATGGGGCGAGATTTTTTTTTTTTGGGAACAGATTGCCCTTTTTTTTTTTTTCCGGTGAGAGTGGGATGTTGGGGAGGGATAGTAGGTATATTTGGGGAGGTAGGTTGGGTAGGATAACAGACAAGAGAGACAAGACGGCATACAGGGGTGGTATATGACATGTGGGGGGTAAACACCTTGATGGGGAGGGGTGTTTGGAAATCGGAAGCCCATGAGCCCCATAGTGGATACAGTGGGACTGAGGACCTCACCCATGTGCAATCACCACTGCACCTTCACAGCCCCGAAGGTGGCTGTGGTGGGGGCTGAGTAGGAGGGCCAGGCTGACCCTCTAGTTGCGACACGCGACCCTCAAGCTGGAGTAGCAGATCTCCAAACTCCCGACATTACTACGCTATTCACCGCAGCCTGGACCTGGCGACGGGTGACAGTGTCCTGTCCATGCCCACTCCCAGGTGGGGGTGAGCCCCATCCCCTGAGGCGGTTCCATCCAAAGGTGGTGGAGGACCAGCAGACGAGGAGGTCCCGGAGTGGACCCCAGACATGCTGATCCATAGTGCCACGGCCAGCTGAGGTGGGACAGGTGGGTCCGCTGGGACCGGCCTACCCAAACATGCTATGGTGTTCAAATTTACAACATATGTGGGTAAGTAATAGTCAACACATTCCAGGATTGCATATAACAGCATGCATAGATATTCCCATTAACTTGAAAGACCAGATATAGAACAGTTGCATAGTAAACAGATCACATGCATATATGGAACCGGGATCTGTACAGATGCTCGATTGCATCTTTCACCGAATCCCAAATTGGTGAGCATACTTGCGCAAAAGTGCTGTTCACCGAAGCAGCAGTTTTGCGTAAGTATGTTGTTTGTTCCGATCATGATACGGTGTGGTAAGGGAAAATTCCCTTTTCCCCAATGTAGTGCGACCTCGGAGTGAGAATATTAAAGTGGGGTGGGGGTGCAGGGGCGCTTGCGCCACTGCATTCAAGTAGATTTTGTGTTTTTTTATGTTTTTTTTTTTTTAACATACTTTAACAAAAGTGCTTTTTTTATGAAAGCGCTTTCATTGTGTTCGGTGGCAATGGATTCGGGCTTTTGATCTTTCGATCAAAAGTCCTAGATCCATGGAACTACAGTGGCCTTTACAACAGCATGCAGGTACATTGATGGCAGCATGCCACCAATGTGGGTGTATTTCAACATGGGACATGCATAGGAACAAATGTAAGTATTTAGGAAACAATAGGACATATGTCCCAACAATAGATTTAATGGAACACATACCGATTTGAGTTGTGTATTTAGTTTATTGCTGCAGATATGGTGGGGGGGAGAATGATGTCAATTAACAACTATTATAGTACTGTCGTTCTCCTTACTTTCCTAGTCAGTGCTGTGATCTGTACCTTACATGTTTTAGTACACTACCCTCTGGCCTTACTTTGGACAGTTGTATGGATGTATACAATTATATACATGAAATGAGTTTTACTTGCAGTGTACACCTCTTACCTGGTGTACCTGTGGAGGTATTGTATGTTAACACTACTTTTTCTACACATATTCCCAGATTCCAGGTTGATGTTATACACATACCTGTCCATCTCTTATTGCACACACTCTGGGCATGTCCTGACAACATGCAGGTGAACCAAGACATATTTTGACTATTGCCCTCTTAAACCTTTGGTGATTTGTACAATGACAGGTTTGTTTTCATTGACATTTTCCAAATATGTACAGATCTGACAGTCAGTTATATGACATGAAATGTTGCCTACATGTCAAAGATTAGCACACTGATATGCCAAGGGACCGGGTAACAGCCGGCAGATACGGGCCAATTTACTGGACATTCTGGGCAATTCTATACATTTGTGAGGTATGATTCTGCATATCACTTACTACCACTCGCAGGATTTCTAGGCACAGTTCACTGCCTGAATGTTGCCACACATATTACCAGATTCCACATTAGTATTATGCACATACGTCTCACTGTGTTACTGCACACACTCTAGTCACAGCTTCACAACATTGGGATGGAGATGGGACATACTTGTCTTATTACTCTCATAACATTTTGTGGAGTTGCTAGAGTGACAGGTTTGTTCTTATAGATGTCTGACAATCAGTTGTATTTCTTATTTGCTGCCTAACAAAGTCCAAGAAACAGGTGTAGAATAGCTACACATACTAGTGAACCAACACGTGATTAAATCCAGTAACAAAAGGCAAAGCACGACCATCCATCGAAAGCTTGATGTAATAAACCCTGTTTTATTTGCTGGGATCATCCCACTGGTTTGACAGGGGGGACAGGGTGACAGGCAGCAGATATAGGCCAATTTACTGGACATTCTGGACATATCTGTACAGTTGTGGGATACGATTCTGCATATAGCCTACTACCACTCCCAGGATTTGAACCATGGCTGTGTGTGCTAAAAATACAACAGTTCACGTCTCAGTTGAGTGTGCTATTTGGATTATGTTGTCTGTCTTTTAACTGTTTTCTGTATAAGTCTCTCAGTTGTACTATGTGACCTCATGTGATTACAACAGTCAAATACAGACATTGCTACACATTTTATTTATGTAGCACAGTGTGGGCAACGGTGCTTAATACAACAGTGCTATTAAGAGATTGCAACTCTACATTACCATATGATACCAGAGTAAACACATGCAGTCTAGCAGTTAGACCTTTATTGTCAGGCTATTATGCTTTTATTTACATACAATATATATATGAGACTGTACTGCCATATTCCCTGGTGTATGCAGTACATGCCTTAAACAATACAGATTTTATACAGGCAATTAACTTACTACTACATTTAGATTTATTTCCTATGACAGTACATGCAAGAGTATTACTAACCTCCTTCGCATCGCAAGTGCTGCAATCTACAGGCATGGGCTTCAAGGTTCACAGCCCACTCAGCTGCCACTGTGAAAGACATAAGAGGAATATTTAGCCACACCTATCCATAATATACATGAACTGGCAATTATTAAACAGGTAGTGGCCTGATACTTGCACACGGCTGGCACATCCCCCGTCCTCCTAGCCTCTTGGATTCACTGGTCCAACCGATCCCCCTTTCTACACTTCAGGTCAGCATAGTGATGCCTGACCTCCTCACCAGTTCGGGGTATGCCAGTGGCACTGGTGAGAGCACGAGTGAGATGGTCCCAGGCTTCCTCTTTGTATTGGTAACCCTGGTACTGGCCCTGCAGTAGTCTCTGGTCATGTTCTTTCACAAGGAGTCCTGCCATGACTCTGGACTCCTGGATGCCCCAGCGCTGTGCGTGAAAGCGCCCACCCTCTCCCATACCAGTCTTACAGAAGGAAGCCGCAACCAGTTATGAGATGTATTCCCGCCTATTGGGTTTAAGTAGGGCCAATTTCTGGCAGTTTGCTGTGATTGGACAGTTTTGAAAATGATAAACTATGGGGAAACATGCTTACCTGAAGTTGGCATTGCTTAAAGGGGTATACCAGTGGGCAAAATGAGTTAGCTGGCCTACACATTGCTTACGCCTGGTAAGCTGGGCTGTGCAATGCTTAGTGTTGCTTAATTTTTAATTTGCATACTATTTGCTTTTTGGCATTGATTTATTATTAATTACATGTAATATATGTGTTTGGTATCCATGATTCATGTGTATGTACACTGTGTGGGGTCCTTGTGTTTATTAGGGGATTTCAACACTTTAATGACACCTCACATCTGGGCTTAATGCAGTACTCCAGTTCACATATTTATATTATGTAGTAAGTTATACAACATAAAACTGTATATCGATTCCTTTCACATGTTCAGTTTGATTTTCCTATAGTGAGGATATGTCTGGTGATACCTCAATCCCTGTGTACTGCTGTGATGGCTTAGTGGTTAACTACTGTGACTATAGTGTACAGGGTCCTGGTTCAAGATCTGCAAAGGCTGTTTATTTTGTTTCTGGCTAGAACAGCGGCTGTTGCATACAGAGTGATTAAGGCACTTTTAAGCAATTGTAAGTGGGTTTGCACAACGGTAAGCAGTGCTAACCTCCGGTTAATATGCTTACAGAGAGTTAGCTTTAATATTGCTTAACCTGTATGTGCATTGCTTACCCCCACACAAACGGGCTCAAACCCACTTACCACTGCTTAAATATGCTTACTCTTGCTTAATAGTGCTTACTCCCGCTTTCCACCACACTAATTTAGACAGTAATGTAAAATGTTTTTTTGGAAGGTGGTGGATTTGAAAACTCTATGGATTTATCATTCATTACACGTTGTACCGTCGATTTGTATCCCTGATTCATGTGTACATATACTGTATGGGGCACTTGTGATTATCTGTGGATTTTACTCTGAAAGTCTCCATCCTGTTTGATGCGCTGATAGTCTACATGAATCACACTGCATAATGAATTATCCTGTACATATTGTACTATTACTATTGTAAATACCTACTTTACTTTATTACTTCCTGTATTATTTTAGTATTCTTATTACTTCCTGTATCTTTAGTAATCTTGTATTGAGATCCTTTCATTTACTATGATTTAATATTGATTTTTAATTTTTAATTTCAATTTTAAATTTCAATTTTTATTTGTTGCCACTGGAGCTTTTCTCCCCGGGCCTCTACTGAAAATGGAAATATATGCAGTTAGACTAGCCCGGTTAACAAATGTAAAATAAAAATAAATAAAAATTTTACATCATTATGACAATGACACCTCACATGTGCATTTAATGCAGTACTCCATTTCACAAATATATGTTATTTAGTAGGTTATGCAACAAAAAATATTGTTCAAAAAGTGATTTGACATGGAAAATGGAATGTAATGGTGTGGGACTGGAACCGGGAATGACTGCTCACAAGGCAAATGCACTGCCCACTACACTATTGCAGTACTGCTTCATTTGCATATATCTTGATTGTTATCCTAGTGTGTGATTTAAGCTGCAATAAACATAGTTAAGCAATGGGCAAACCTGCGCACCTACAGTTAAATTGTATCTGTTTGATTAAAAAAAGAAGCGTGTTTATAATTTATATATTAACTATTGCTCTTATAAATTTGGGGGGATGTTGCTGGGGCTATGCGAACACCTATGAGCGGTCTCACTCATTCTTATTCCTAAACTGCTGTTCTTGATTGCAGGAGCATGTATATTCTGTGAGCTCTGCTCTCAGACACACCCCCTGCACTCATACATGCTCCGTGTCCGTTTAGGAGCTCAGGCAGCATGCATTCATTAATATGCCTGGCGCGCTGCCGTTTTTCTCCTAAACATTCGCTTCCGTGCAGGACTAAGCCAGCCCTGTACAGAAATATAGTGAATCCAGGGGCTAGTCTTCTCAATTCTGATGATACATTATGCAAATAACCTTTTCCATTGTTTTTCCACAAAAATAAAGTAAAGTTATGGGTCTTTATGACTCTGCATCTGTCCGGTTCCCCTATCCCTTAAATATGGGTTGAACAAGTGCATGTCTCCAATCTTAAGTTATGGGTCTCTGCGACTCTGGTTTTGTCCTGTTACCCTTTCCTTAAATATGCGTTGAGCCAGAGCATGTCTTCAATCTTAAGTTATGGGTGTCTGTGATGCTGGGTTTGTCCTGTTCCCCTGTCCCTTAATATGGGTTGAACAAATGAATGTCTCCAATCTTACGTTATGGGTGTCTGTGACTCTGGGTTTCTCCTATTTCTCTCCCCCTTAAACATGGGTTGAACAAGTGCACGTCTCCAATCTTAAGTTATGAGTCTCTGTGACTCTGGGTTTGTGCTGCTCCTCTATCCCTTAAATATGGGTTGCACACGTGCACATTTCCAATCTTGAGGAATCTCCTCATACTTTAATGACCTAGTGAATAACAAATACAGTGATACTGTCATTCCATGCCAAAGTGTTCTCAGGTTATAGTTTCTAATTCTACTTCATCCCTGTACTTTGTGTCCAATGTGCGTATTTATTTTTCAGTGTAATTTAATTTAATTTCAGCATCAAAGTTAACGAGATATTATTAGCATAATTTCTCACCACCTTTGTGCAGCCAAAACTGTTCTGAATAACATTTTGTAAATGTATTTAATGTATTAATTTGTTGTGTTGAAGAATATATTTTACATTCTACACAATTTGTTAGTTTGTAGGTTTTCAGTCCTGCCACATTGTGTGTGTGTGTGTGTGTGTGTGTGTGTGTGTGTATATATATATATATATATATATATATATATATATGGATATACTGCAGATGTATATAATTTTCTATTATAGGTTCATAGGATCATGGGTTGATACTAGGCTATTGGCCCAGAGGCATTTATAAGTCTAGCTAAGAATTTCACCCATGTTCTCTCTAAGTCAACACCTGTTTCCCCTGTCCAGCAGGGACATAGTTGGGATTCCAGGGGTATATTTTCTGTTTCCCATCCAGTCATCCAGGTTCCTTTTAAACAGGGCTAGAGAGGTACACTGCTTAACATTGAGTGGATGTCTATTCCACAGATTGGGGGGGGGATCTTTGGGACACAAATCAATCCCGCCAACAAGTTCTATTAATGTTACAGACCAGGTTAAGGCCTTGCTTTTGAGTTGCATGAGTGGAGTTTGTCTTATGGGTATGCAGGAACTACATCAAGGCTGGGTCTGAAATGGCCTTGTATGCCAGACACAGGTCACCTCTAAGCAGTCTGTATGAGACTGAGTAGAGGGACAGGGGTTTTAGCCTGTCTGTATAGGATAGGTGTTTGAGACCCTGAATTTTTCTGGTCAGGAACCTCTGTTGTTTCTCAAACTACTGCATGTGCTTGTCAAGGTACATGCCAAAGGGGGCATTGTACTCGATAATGGGTCTGATAAGGGAGGAGTACAGGGATGTTTTGACCAACTTGTTCCTGGATGAAACACCCTTATTTATGAGGTGAGCCATATAGAAAGCCTTCCGTACAACAGAGGCAATGGCTTGTCAAAAGTCAGGTTGCTATCAACTTGTGTGCCCAAGTCCTTCACAACTGATTGCATGCTTAATATATTGTTATTAATGTGATAATTAGTAGGGATGACATTTTCTGCAAAGAAGATAATGATGCATTTCTTGGCATTCAGTTTGAGGCCATACTTCTGACAGCAGTCATTAGTTTGGGTAAGGCCCTCTTGGAGGATGTTCACATCACTAGGGGAATTTAAGACAGCACCCAGCTTGCAGTCCTCTGCAAACCTGGTCAGCTACAGACCACTGGTTTTGGCTTGCACCTCAAAAAAGTATATCCCAATCAGAAGAGGACCCAAGACCCATCCTTTGGGTACACCGCTCGTTACCTGTCTACTAGAGGTGGCTTTCCGTACTTTGACTGAGTGGGTTCTATCAGTGAGCCAGTTAGCTACTCATCTGGTAACATACAGGTTGATGCCTAGCTGGGAGAGTTTATCTATTATGCCCAAGTGAGGAATAGTGTCAAAGGCTTTGGCGAGGTCAGTGTAGGTGCTGTGCACCGTCTTCCCCTCATCCATGTCTTTGGTGATTGTTTCAAAGAAGTTGACCAAGTTTAACAGGCATGATCTCCCTTTGACAAAATAAAACTGTGTGGGGTCAAGCTTTTTGAAGTTGCCAATGTCCTTGTTTATAAGGTCCATGATGGTGCGTTCCATGGCCTTGCAGATCAGGCTAATTAGGCTGATGGGCCTATAATTGCCTGGGTTAGTGGAAGCTCCACCTTTGTGTGGAGGGATGACAGTTGCTATCCTCCATTCAGCTGGGACAAAGCTGGTGCTCAGGCTTTGGTTGAATAGGGTGTCTAATGGAGCTGAGAGCTCATGCCTGAGTTCATGCAGGATGCAGCCAGGGATGTTATCAGGTCCCATGGAGACCATACTTTTTTCCTTTGAGAGGGCAAGTGCAGAGAATGTCCTGGTTTACTGATGGGGGACAGGGGGGTGAAGTTTTCACCTAACCTGTCTGCCAGCAGGTTGGCTATATCTGTGGCGTTTGTGTATTATGCGCAATATGTATATGCACAGAACACATTATTGATTACATTTAGAGGTAGTTACACAAATGAGGGTGTAGATAACAGAGTAGGACAGTACAGTAATGTGATGCAGGCTAGTCAGCACCCAGATGTACTAAAAGTATAACTCCACATTGTAGGATAACAGCAGAACTGTTTGTATTGTTGAGAAAGTGAAATGACAGAAAACTATGTATACAGTGTATGAATGTTGTACTACCTGGCGTAATATTATTGTACTCCATAATAAGTCACTATGGCTACATTACACTTTAATGTTTAACTGACCCTAAGCATTATGTCAGACATTTGCATAGACGTAAAATGTGACACCAACACACTGACCATACCTTGTGTGTAATGTTGCGGACATTTGACAAGGTAATGGCAGTCCTATCCTTGGACTGAGACAACATGTCCTTGTTTTCATTTAATGCATTCAGGTTTGGGGTATAGCACTGTAGTGCTTATCATCAATGCATAGCAATGAGAGCAGTCACCAGAGGTGACATACTGAGTGGGAACACTGTTGTGTCACTGGCATGATATCTGCACTCTAGCTGTCTAGACAATACCCTTTGTGTCAGTAGAAGAATTCTCATTCAGGCCTGGGGTGTGTTTGTATGGTTTGGGTCATCCAGGACTGTACTGGCAGGTCTTATGTAAATGTTGTTGTTCACTCATGTCCTGCTAAGTCTTCCAAGATGACAGTACTGCATCTGTATAAGTTTTTAGGTTTTGTTACTTCTCTGTACTAAACACTGCGTTATGTGATGCTATCATGTAACCGATGTATAGATGTGATTAATAGGTCTGTGAACTGTGATCTGCATTATTAGATATGTATCATATCTGAAATTTATAGACATTCAAAAATGCATAGAATTTCAAGTCTGTCAGTAACACACAAAGAGTATGTTATTTTCAAACCCCATGGATATAAGTGTAGATTGTGTTACATACATACATGCATGCATACATACATACATAGAAAAGTAGCTATTTGTCAAAATATAGGGTTATAGATGGCATGAGATTTTTGGTTGCAGCACTTACTTTTTACTGCCTTAGTAAAAGTACCCCTATAATTACCTACTATAATATACTAGGAATGGTACTGAAAAGTATAAGGTGAAATGTATAGACTGCATTTGCTTCAGCTTTCAAATGCTAATCAGTGTAAATTAACTGTACTGCAGTCAAGCAGGCAGGAATGATATGAAAGTTGAAAACATTTTACCACAATGAATGATAGAAAAAAAGTGAGAAAAGAAAACTAGTAGGATGGAATCACTATTAGAGAAGTAGTTATGGTGGGATTTCCGAAGGACAACATACAGCATCAGCTAATGAGAAAATACTTTTAGAGCAGTGATTAGATTCAGTTTGAAAGCTGCATGACATTTTTAGAGAAAAGATGCAAAATATTTTATTATTTTAGAATATTTGGACATTTGTTAGTCAACATGTTTCTTTGCAAGGCACAACTGTCTAAAGCAATGCTGTGCTGTAAAATGAGGGAAGTATGTATGACTATAAAAGTGCACCGACATCATCTCACACACACACACACACACACACACACACACACACACACACACACACACACACAAGCAACACTAACAACACACTGTATGAAAAATAATTGATAGTGGAGGGAAAATATTTGTAGCAACAAGCATGAAAAATACTATTGCCTAGGCTTGAATACTTATTTGCAAAATACATAGTAGAGTAGCTATCACTTCACTGCTAAAGAGGCTCCAGGTCTATGTGTGACAAGAATATAGCATCTCTAGCTGAGTAAAATCCAGTCATTCAGCTAATCTAATTGCTCATGAGTGAGGGAAGGAAAATACAAAAGGACAAACTGCAGCTGCAAGTTCTAAGCATTTCCTCTAAAAACCCCCACTGAGAGTTTGTGCAATCTGACCTGCAGTATGCTAAAAAGGCTATTTGAAAACATTGCCTCTCTTCTAGATTCAAAGATGGCTGCCATTCTGTAAACACTACTGATCTACATCTCTGCATATAACCTGTGGAAATCTAAACCCTGAAGTGATATCAAGAACTTTTAAACAATAAATCTTGGTAAAAATAACTGCAGCTTCATTCATCTAACCTTCAAGAAGTGAACAAACTAAGGGAAAATATACTATTTAATAGGATTATTACAGATTACCTGCCTCTGAAGAGACTCTCAAACAAAGGAACTGTGTATTCAGTATACTCTGAGTTCCACTACTGATACAAAATGTCGAAGGAAGACAAAAATATGGACACAACTACTACAAAACGAAACTGTCAGAACTGCAATCACCGGAAAAAGATGTTACTTGAACGACAACCAATTATTAAACAACAGGAACAATCAAAACCAGGGACTAAAACTAAACCTGATCAAATGCTGAACATGGAGGATATCAAAACTGCTCTGTTACCCATTCAAGAAGCTCTGAAAGAATTAACTGTACAAGTACAAACTTTCGGAATCTCCTGTACTCAAATTCTTGAGAGAATGGATAAAAGTGAATCCCGGATAGCAGACAATGAAGATAAAATAAACCTGTTAGCAAAAAAATCAGATGCACATGAGCTGGATATTCGAACTATTCAAGCTAAAATAACTGATTTAGAGGCAAGATCTAGAAGGAACAACATAATTGTCAGAGGAGTCTGTACAATATAATGACTTAATTACATCCATCCTACAAATATTTACAATTATTTTTAAAGATCCTGATTTGCCAAAACAAATAATCATAGAAAGAGCACACAGAGCTTTGAGGGAAGCACAGGCTTCTAACAGCCCAAGACCTGTATATGTTAAAATACTGAATTATCAAGATGTTAGCAAGATTCTCTCAACTATTAAAAAAAATGGAGGATATGTTATGTGGAACAATAATAGAATTGCTGTGACTCAGGACTTACCTCTGCAAATCAGGCAAGCTAGACAAATGTTATCCCTTTATTGTAAATTTCTTATTGAAAAACACATAAAGTTTCAGATGAAATATCCCAATACGTTAATATTCACAGTTGATGGGTCCAAATATTCGGTTTCATCAAAAAATGAAGCAAAAGTTACCTTTTTGAAGCTTTTCAAGGCTTTACCTGCTTCAGAGACTTGATCTGGCTTTCCGTTGCGACTGGCATGGCATCCGACGTCAGATTTAGCTGCTGCTGTGGATCGAGGTCTTGGTAATCCTTTGTTTGCTTGTTTTTCTGTGTTAGGCCCCTCTTTGTTGAGATAAGAGCTCGTTTTTTAAATCCTGGACATTCGTGAGTATTTCCCGAAGTTTTACAGCCTTTGCGAAGGCTGCTCCTCTACGAAGAAACAGGAAATGATTGTGGTGCTTCTGAGGGCACTTCCGGGAGTCCGTCGCTATTAAGGTTCCCCCTTCGCGATCGTCTAGACTGCTTTCCAGGCTTGGAAAACCGAGGAGGACTATGCTGGTCTGAATAAAAGTAAAAGAAACATTGAAGGATGTTGTGTAATAGTACTTTAAGCACATATTTACAAGATGTTACAATTTTAGTTCCCCTAATGATCAAACGTTCTTAATTTTAAAATATATTAATGCTGAACAAGGAATGGATAGACAGGTAAGCATTTAGGGCAAGATTCTGATGAAAAGAAACAGTTATTCCCTTAATATCATTAAGTTGTCTGTATATGGTAATTATATTGGATACTACACTTTTTTTTTTTTTTTTTTCTTCTGTCATAAAGTAAAGACCCAGATATCTGAGATGTCTAGTTATAATACTGATAACTGCTGATGTCATTAGCTAAAACATCTGATATTGCCTACTGTTAATATTGATATCGGGGAAAGTAACTATTTGGGTTTTTTGGATGCTTATAGGACTATAATTTTACAATAATGCAGGTTATTATTATTATTATTTTTTTTCTCTTTCCCTTGTTTGCTGTTTGACCAAGTGAAAATAATGTTGACTAAAAATTGAACTCTCATTTTATCTTATAAGCAAGAGGTTTTATTATATGTAATTTGTATTGTTTCACTAGAGGTGTATTTAGAAATCAAGAAAGTTAACTATCTCTACACAGCAGATATATATATAATGTTTTGTTTGGCTGTTTTTAGACAGAAATATTTTTATCAGGATAGCTTAATCAATACTTATATGAGGTTTCTAGTTAGACAATCAAAGTTATGAAAAAACTTATATATGTTGTTCTATAAATTTTTTATATGATTTACTCAAAAATAACTGATACAAGAGATGTTGATTAATAGTGGTGTTTAGTAGGGAATGTTTAGATTAGACTTTGTAGAATTAGAGTTAGTTGTTATAGGTTCTGCTTATATTATGTGTCATTTATTGTTACCAGAAGAATATATCAAGGTTTATATTAGTAATTATTATAATTATTTACCCTGTACAAGACCTATACATGTCCTGGTCCAAGGGTATAGTGGGTAGGCACTGGTATGGGATGGGATTTCAAGAATGCTTCCAAACCATATATATCTTTAAAATGTCTCTGAGTACATTCGATCTTTTCTTTTTAAAGGTTTGTAATAATGAATAACAGAGTAAAATGTGGGAAATAGACTCATGGAATACAAAAGGGCTCCAGAGCTTAAAGAAGAGGAAATTATTTCTTCATTTACTTTTGCAGTCTGGGGCGTGTTTTACACTACTTCAGGAGACTCACCTAACTAATGATCAATGGGCAGAGATCAAGAAAAGGAAGTGGATTAGAGAGGTTATAGCCTCAGAAGGTAAGACCAATAGTGCAGGGGTAGCTATAGTTATTAAAAATCAATATCAAGGGAAGATCTTGGACTCTAAAATAGATAAAGAAGGAAGGTGGTGCTTTGTTACTCTCTCATCTACTCTCCATGATAAACCTATTTTACTTTGTAATGTATACGTACCATGTAGTAATCAACAATGTTTTATAGCATCACTTTACCCACTTTTAAACCAATATAATAACTATTATATAATAATAGGAGGGGATTGGAACTCCTATCAGAATCCGAAGTTGGATAGGTCTTGTCCACAAAGGTCATTCAATAGGCAAGCGGTGGTTGCACTAAATGATTTGAAAGAAGATTTTCAACTATATGACCCTTTTAAATATCTGAATAACCATTTCAATACAAACAATTTTACTTTTTATTCACCGTGTCACAAAATGTGGTCGAGAATAGACTTCTTTTTGATTTCACAAACAATGGCTAATTTTGAACCATTAGTTCTCATACATGCGCGTTATTTATCGGACCATTCAAAAATTTCATTAAGTTTTTCTAAAGATTCTAAACATAATTTGTCTCACAGGGGTTATAATTGGTCTTTAAACCCAAATCTATTAAATAAAGAAGAAATAATACATGAAATTACAGATGTTCTTAATAGTATACTAGTTAAGTTGGAGAAACCACAACATTCTCCTGATATAGAATGGGCAACAGTTAAGACACAAATAAGAGGGATCTTCTTGCAAAAAGCTTCATATTATAAAAAAAATGCATATTAGAGAGACACAAGATTTGGAAGTTAAAATAAATTCACTTGACCAAAAGTTGATTCAGAATTACAACAGTCAAACAGAGGCGGAATTATTCAAATGTCAAAAAGATCTTTTCTTAATTCAAAATAATAGGTTGACATTTTATGAACATAAAATGTTAGCGAGATATGCTAATCATATTCAAATACCATCAAGGGCATTAGCTAGAATCATTAATCAATCAAAAACAGCATCTTTAATCTCGGAAATACATTTGGACAACATAATATATTCTAAAACCAAAGATATTATTAATGTTTTTGAAAGAATATACTCCAATATTTATGCTGATCAAAAGGATCTATCCTTAAACAGGTCTAATAAAGAATTTTTTCAGAAAATTAGTTTCCCAAAAATAGATGATATTTCCCAAGAAGACCTAATTAAACCTATATCGGGTGAAGAAATAACTTATATAATTAAAGACTTCAAATCATACAAGGCACCGGGGCCCGATGGCCTGACTGCTGAATTCTACAAAACTTTCTGCGATATTCTTGGTAAAATACTCTTGATTGTATTTAATTATATAATTAATAATAAAATTAATGATCTCCATTTTAACGCATCAAAAAATATTCTTATACCTAAAATAAATGCTGATACCCAGAATCCTGATAATTATAGACCAATTTCACTTCTAAATGTTGATATGAAAATTTTGACTTCTATTTTGGCTAATAGATTGAAAAGAATAATGAATCAAATAATCTCTAGTGAACAAGCTGGTTTTATAACTGCCAGACAAACAAGCGACAATACATTAACACTACATTCATTAATCTCTTATGCTAAACAAAAGAATTTAAATATTTATGCACTCATAATAGATGCACAAAAGGCTTTTGATAGGGTTAATGTAGAGTTCTTGTTTGTTGACACTTTGCCATATTTTAATATACCCCAGGAATTTATCTTATGGTTACAAATCTTATATACTAATCCTTACACCACTTTATATATCAACAAAAGTTTTTCTAAAAGAATACAACTTAAAAATGGAACACAACAGGGCTGTCCTTTGTCTCCCTTGTTGTTTAATATATACCTAGAGCCTTTATTTTTATATATTAAACAGAATGTATATCATAATGCCCCTATATTATATGGAACAAAAATATCCATGGCGGCGTTTGCAGACTATCTTAATATATACTGCACAACACCAATTTCAGACACTGAAAAATTACTGAAAGTGGTGGAGGACTTTGCAGTAATATCTAATTACAAAATTAATCTTAAAAAAACAAGCATATTTCCTTTAAAAACTCCTAAACCCTTTTCGCTTCTCCCATTGGTGGGGCAGGTAAAATCTGAAGATAAAATTAAATACTTGGGTATTACCTTTTCTACAGATGATAAGGATTTTTATAACACTAACATTAAATTAGTCTGGGATCACATACTATTTGATTTTAAGAGATGGAATAATTTAAAGTTACCGGTATTAGCAAAAGTTGCAATTATTAAAATGAATGTTTTACCCAGATTATTATATATATTTAGATCTGCTCAAGTGTTAATTTCCAAGGGTTTTTTTAAACAAATTCACAGGGAATCGGCTAAATTTATTTGGGACCCAAAAAAGACCAGGATATCATATGATAAATTGATGACTCCAAAAAATAAAGGGGGATTGGATTTACCAAATTTTGAAACTTACTATTTAATAATAAACTCGAACAGAATCTTAAGAATTAGTAACAAGAAACTGAAACGGGTTCAGCGGACAAACTGGTGTACTGGGTGCGGAACAGGACGATGCTCGTGCGGATACGGAAGAGAAAGTGCAGGAACAGCTGTGACTCACAGGAACAACACTGTAGTAGAAACACCATAGACAGTAGCTAAGATCCACAAATTCCTTTAATACGAACACCAAGGATAACCACACAGTGAAAAAAGGTTAAGCGCTTTCGATTGGTACAACCAATCTTCCTCAGAACTAATACCTATAAAAACTCTTTCATCTTTTATACTCAACAGTAATTACACTTGTAAAAAAGGCGCCAAATCTCTAAAAGCCACAGCATCCCATAAGTATATAATTAATACAAAAAATCTAAAATACTGCACCATTAAAAAATACTGCACCATTAAAAAATCTAATAACTACACTAATACAAAATCCTACACAATTAAAGAAAAATACTTCCATATTATGATAAAAAACATTATTGATCTGACATATGAAATACTTAACATATTGTAGGTCTCATATATCATTGATTGTACAGAAAAAATCTATTCTGTAAGAAATCTATTCTATGAAATACAACAATCTATCTAGTATATACTTAGGTATAATGAAAAATGCTACATAAATTGCACAACATTTCACTAATATGTTATAATTAATAATAATAATGATTATGATTATATGCTTGAACATGACACAATAAATTCATCCACATCTAATAAGTAATTTTTCTGGATGATTTCTACAACCTAATAGACAATGCAATGTGTATATATTGTGATTAAAAACTATGGTGAAAAACTATGGTAAGGGCTATTCATGAAATCTCACCTAATATCCTAATAATATTTTAATATTTTAATCAACAAGGAAAGGTTTAATGCTAATATGGTCATTAAGACCAGGGTATCTGGTAGCATCAGTTTTTATTTGCCATATACTTTCCTTGAGAGCTAGTTCATTTTTCCAATTGCCTTCTAGGCAATAAATTTGGTCAATAACCGCAAATGTAAACACATGTTTATCCCCCTTTTTTGACATATGTCTGTATAACGCATTAGTGGTATCTTGTTTGCTAATCTTATAGTAATGTTCATATATTCGTTTTTTAAAACTTCTCTCAGTTTTTCCGATATAGTAAGCCGTACATGCTGTACAACAAGCTAGATAAACCACTCTTTTACTATTACAATTTCCTCTTCTACATTTGATCACAGTTTTATTCATATCACCTAAGACAACTTTATCTACTTCATTAATGTATCGACACTGGCAGTTGCCACATTTGGTACTCCTCTGGTGTACTTAACTTTCCCAGACTTCAACCCATCTGAACGCGTTCCAGGAGTCTTTTAATATTGGGTGCCACCTTGTATACAATCTTGGGTTTGTTGCCTAACTTGACATCTAAGCCATTGGATTTAATGACATCCCAGTGTCTAAACAAAATTTCCTTAATAAAATTTACATATGGGTTATAAATAAGCACACAAACTCTCTGAAAATTTTCAGTCATTTCCTTAGCCCTAATGTTATCTAAGCCATTGATGTCACCAAGTAATGGCTTATACTTGTTACACCATTCAGTAGTGACAAATTGAGAAATTTTCTTAATCATTCTCATCGGATATCCCCTCTTGTAAAACATGTTACATAATACATCCAAGTCTTCCTTCATAACAACCTCCGTGGAGGACATACGAGCTGTTCTGATACATTGTCCCTTAATAATATTTCTAAACATATAAGGCGGGTGGTTACTGTTGTAGGCTATAAAATCATTAGAATATGTAGGCTTTCTAAAGATTCTAGAGGCAAATCCTTCATTTGTATGCCATATAAACGTGTCTAAATATGCAATCTCTTGAGTACTATAATTGTAAGTGAATTTGAGAAATTCAGTGGTACCATTCAAAAATTCAACAAACTCCTGTATCTCATCCTCAGACCCCTTCCTTTTTTAAAGAAAAATTTAATATCATATTGTAATATATAGAGATCATGAGTGTAGACATATATTCTTTGAAAGTTGTTAATAAGTAAAGATTGAGATATCTTCTATTTATAATTCTTTTATATGTTTGTACAATCTGATGTTACATTTAAGCATCATAAATATTAATTTTGTGATTGTATTAGACATAGCTAGAACTTATATTTTGTTTTGTTTAAGTTTGTATGGAAATGTTAAACAATAAAGACTTATTATTGAGAAACATTGCCTCTAGCTGAACATGTACTAAGTATAAGTAAACAAACTCCTTAGCAAAATCTGAGCCAGTGCCCTTTAAACTGCTCAAAGGGTGTTCCACTAAGACTCCTAGGCCATAGTCTATAGGATGTTAACTGCTGAAAACTAGGTTATTTTATGCTATTCTGGGATGTCGAGCACCTGTCGATCATCTAAAAGGAAGGTTCCACGCTAGGTCCTTAATCCCAATGCTAGAGTTACCTAGATTTCCTTGCGCTAGTTCAGTTTTCACGTTCCTTGGATATTTTCTTCAAAAAGTTACTTTTTCCCCTTTAATTTAATTCTTCCTAAATTAGTGTAGAACATAGATCTTTATCTCGACCCTAATTTTCCTTTTTCTTAAAAGAACTCTTGGTTCTTCCCTTGCCTTGGCCTTCACACCTAGAGTTTTGTAGTTTACTTTAATTTTCTTAATTATTAGTATTTTACTAAAATTTATTGTTTTTAGTATTATAATTTTCATGACAGGGTATAACTGTGTGTTTGGTGTGTGTTGTGTACACCTGTCAGTTAAATGTCAAAGAGCAAAGGTCTTGATTCAAGAGTGTGATGCGTGCCTCAGAAAATGTCTCTGACAGTCGCCACACTTCTTGCTTGTCTGGGTTTGCACCTGCAGGACTCCTGTGCTGTGTGCCATGGCTTCAGCCCCAGGGTCCTGCAGGAGAAAAACTTGATTCTGAGAGGCTTGTTAAGCCAAGGATTCCTGTCAGTTTCAACAGGAAGCCCTCTAAGGCATCGAGGTTCGGCTCCGCTTCTGAGCCGAGACCTCAGGTTGTTCAACCTTGCCTTTATCGGCTCTGGCTGGAGCCGATAAACTCAGTCCACAGTTTCTTGCTACACCCCGTGGGCACGAGTTATCAGACCGTGTCGGCTCCGACAAGATCTTCGGAGCCACAACAGAAAGAGGTCTAGGTCACCTTCTTGGCTCCGTTCATTCGGCTCCAGGATCTCCATGCTGTCTGACGGAGCCAAAGGTCTCATTCCTCTAGGTCATCGAGGCTTTCGATCATGACCTTCAGAGGTGGTGAGTGACTTTAAGTCCGAGGCACTCCCAGATGCTTCAGAGCCCGACTCATCAGTCGGTGCCTGTCCATCAACTCTCCTCTTCACTCTTCTGAGTTCGGCGGTCTTCGGAACCGAGACTGTGGTCATCGAGCCAGACAATTGTCTTCGGCCCGCCAGCTCCGTTCTTCCTTGGAATCTCGAGCCACCTACTCGTCGGGTGAGTGGCATCGGACCCTTGTCCGACCACTCCTCTCGGTGCCAGGCCGAAGTATTTCGGCCGACATCGACTCGAGCCATCACTGTCGGTGCCGAGGGGTCTTAGCTCCGGAGCGGACTCTGGCTCTGCCTGACAGGGTGCATTGAGGTCATGCGGAGTGTGTTAGAGCCTGGCTCTCTCCACAGTCGGCCTCAGCCCCTCCTCTATGCTGCCTAGTAATCGACTCACTCCCTCATCCCGGCTTAGAGGGCCGCCTAGGCCCCTTTGGATTTCATGGACTTCGTGGCCTCTCCTGTTTTGCCAAAAGGCCACTACTGGATAGTCATTTCTAATGAACTTATAAATGTCATCACTTATCCTGTTGTCAATCATATTCTTCAATAATCAAATCGATCCTTTACCCTATATTGATTTGATTGTGAGATATAACTTCATAATTTCCAGAATCGAATTGCAGCCATTACATTTTAATTGAATCTGTGTAAAACCACAATACGCCTCCTTTGTCGCTTCATTATGGTAGCTCCTTATTACATATTAAACTATTCAAGCATGTTCTTTCCTCCAGTTCAGTGGACCCCACTCCCAGGAGACCCTCCAAATTCATCACAGCTCCATCAGACAAGCAATTTTATCAAAAGGAGTTTCTGTGGATGCTATCGTCGTAGCTGCTGCCACAAAGAAGGGACTGGCTGTTCCTTCAGTGCCTCTCCTTCCACCTTACATGGAATCTAGGTCCATGGATAGGTGCGGAAGCGGATGTTCTCCTCAGCGACATTTACCATGCGTTGCTGAATTACCTGTGCCATTTCACTCGTCTTCAAAGGGACTTGATCAAGGCGAGTGAAATGTTAAGGACCCTACAGCTGCGGGTTTCAAGAGAAAATGAACACGCAGCTGGCTACCCTTAGTTCCATTTCCAACTCTCCACAGCCCCTCTCTTATGCCGATGGAGCGCAGCAGAGGAAGCTCAGGGTAGCCTTTACTGCAGGCACACCTGGATGCAAACTTGCGGGAACTCGACGCCACGGAACTCCCGATGCAGGATTACCCTTTGGTCCCGCGAAGAAACTCCCGACCTGTGGGTGACTGATGGCAGCATCCGCCGCCGGAGTCAAGATTTTCGACTCTCTAGGCCTTTACCCCAAAGGCCAGAAGGGTGGGAAAGATGTGGTTCCGTAAAACAATCTCAAGGACTACTGGACGCACAGAGTCAAAGCCCAGAGAGGCAGAGGACAATGGTAGACGGCCAGCCTCTAGGGGTCTGCAGCCAGGGCAATCGGGAAGCCTTTCCCCTGACAAGCCCTTTCTGTGCATCATCTCTGAGGTGTTGCTCAATCGATATCTTCGAGGTAGTCGTGAAGATTGTCACTGTACCCAGAAGCCTGGCTATCCCTGACTCAAGACAAATGGGTACAGTCCATCATTTCGAAGGCTATTCTATCCCCTTTCGTTTCCAAATCAGTCAAAAATCCCTTCCAGATGTTCCACGCTAAAAAGGATATAGCAGCTTTGGAAATTTCAAAACTGCTTGCAAAAAGAGCAATTCAGCCAGTGCCAGCAGGCCAACAAGGATCCGGAATCTACTCAAGGTTTTTTTTAGTTCCAAAGAAAACAGGGGACTGGAGACCGATTTTGGATCTCAGTATCTTGAACAATCAGTCAAGAAAACAAGATTTCGGATGGTCACGCTGCAATCCATTCTTCCCCTTTTGGGAAAGGAAACTGGATGTGCTCTATAGACCTTCAGGATGTACTATCACATAAAATGAACAGGCGCTCCAGAAGATTCCTCCGCTTCAGGCTGGGAACCAGTCATTTTAAAGTTCAGGGCCCTGCCCTTTGGTCTCACCACTGCCCCGGTGTTTACCAAATGCATGGCAGTGGTAGCTTCTCACCTGAGACAACAAGGATTCCAGGTGTTTCCATATTTGGACGACTGGCTCTCACAGCTCCCACCAAGCATCTCCTTCTGATGGCCAGAGATTATACTTTTGTTTGAAAACTGGTACTTCAAAAATTCAAAATCTGTTTTTCCTCATTCCTAATAAAATAGTCATGAAACCATGTTCTGCAAATAAACATGGATTCAACATCCAAATGTTTTCTCACAAAAGATCAAACTCTGTCTGAAAAGCTCATGAAACATGATGTGTTGTTCAACACCAGGGACATTAATTCAGTAAGCAAACATATCTTGTCCCAGGAAACCGAATATTTCTAAGACTGTTAGAAAGAATTCTACCCCACATCCTTGGGTATGCTGGTGAATAGATCTACCACATCAATGGTAATGAATATGTTTGTTCCATTTATCTGGTGTAAGATTCTGTAAAAATGCCAAGAATCTTTCATGATGTGGGCACTACTTTGTATATATGTTTCAACCATATCAATCAGGACTCAATATTATAAGTTTTAGTTTGGGTCCTGACTATAGGTCTATGTCATTGATGGATTTGTGGATTTTATGCCAATAAGCCACTACTGGATAGTCATTTCTAATGAACTTATAAATGTCATCACTATCCTGTTGTCAATCATATTCTTCAATAATCAAATCGATCTTTTACCCTATATTGATTTGATTGTGAGATATAACTTCATAATTTCCAGAATCATACAGCCATTCATTTTAGAATTGTAGTGGTAACAAACCACAATACCCTCCTTTGTGCTTCATTATAGCTCCTTATTACATATTAAACTATTCAAGCATGTTCTTTCCTCCAGTGTGAGATTATAAACCTAAACTCTTAACTATTCTTCATACTGACCAATATATATTTACTCACCGCTCATAACTAAGAACAGACTGGTTATTGGGTATAAAAGTACTTTTAAGAATTGCATGATCACTAGTGTCATCCGTCTTATCAAAGTGAAGTGCCAAATTAGCCTTCTGCAATACAGTTTCACTTTTAATTGTATCTACAAGATTGAAATCAGTAGGTAAATTTCATTCCTTTGCTAATCAAGCCTACAAAGTCATTCAATTGAGATATCAGTATAGTTGTAATAGAATCCATTATGTTCAGTCATAATCTTGTTAGAGTTCTTTGTATTATCTACATTTCTAGTGGGGTAATTGTTCTATATGTTTGTGCACCAGATTGTTCAAAAACACTAAGTTGTTCATTGTGTTTCCTTATGCAAATAATAAAGTGAATAGAAAGATGGTGACATTCAATATTCCCATCAAATAACTCATTCTTTATACCTAGTCTATTGTCTAATTCCATCTGTTGTTGTAATTCCAGTTTGGGTGCTGGTATCTCCAATTCTCATCACTTTAACACTTCTTGGTCTTTCATGAGTACTATAGACTTTTCTTACCTTCATGCCTCGTGGAAGGCCAAATGTATGCTCTATCAATATCATAACTTTTTCCATTAATTTCCTGTTCTTTCTATCAAAAATCACTTTCTTTTGTGTGTCTTTGAACTGTTTATTATACAACTCTTATTACTAAAAGAATGCCTAATAATGGTGTTATTCATACATTCAACTTCATAGATTTTTCAAATTAGCTTTTTCATTAATTTAATACTAATGTAAATCAACCCAATTTATCAATTTTGTTTTTTATATACAGCCAACTTTTCCCAAACTCATATATCATGTCCTTGATGGAATTGTGTTGAAAATCATGCATATTAAAATTTTCATAGTTATCCACATTCTTGTTAGACTAAAACATAATCATCAGATAAAACTGATCCATTAAGGCAATAGGTTAGAGTTATGATTAACATTGCATACATTCTGATTAACATTGCATAAGTTCTGCTTTTTGCCCTTGCATCATGTCCTTTCTAGAAACAGTCTTTTTAATGGGCTATTAGCTTGTAAAACACATTACTACTATCATAATGTCCAGTCCATCTTGTGTTACCATGTCTTTAATTGTTCTTTTTCTTGGGTAATGTCCTGTTTTTGTACAACAAATCATTGTCTGCCAAATGGTTTATCACATTCTTATTCCAAATGACAGTCACAGTGATGGAATCATATATTATCCTCCAGCGGATGGAATAGGTATATTAATTTGTTCTCAAAACCTCAGAGTCCTGTAACAAAACCGAAAGCCTTGTCATGAATATGGATCAATGAAAGATCTTGTACTATAATGCGTCACGTTCTGCGGTTACTGTTTGTTCCGCCCTAATATTAACAGACTCTCGGTTTACTGTTTATTCTCACTAATATTAACAGACTCTCGG
This sequence comes from Protopterus annectens, assembly GCF_019279795.1. Taxonomy (NCBI): domain Eukaryota; kingdom Metazoa; phylum Chordata; order Ceratodontiformes; family Protopteridae; genus Protopterus; species Protopterus annectens. Next base: position 87,967,053 of record NC_056751.1, on the reverse strand, counting down.
TTTAAACAGTGCTCCACAAACTTTACTGTTTCATCACAATCACTTTGAGGTCTCTTTGGTCCTCAAGTGAAAGAAACCCTGACTAGGTGCGAGACTGATGGCAAGACCCTTTCTGCCATCGGAGTCCGTTTTCTACTCCTTCTAGGCCTTACCCCAAAGGCCAGAAGGGTGGGAAAGATGTGGTTCCGTAAACAATCTCAAGGGACTTCGCCTGGCGACAGAGTCGTTTTTCCTACCAAAGGCAGAGGTGGGAATAACAATGGTAGGCATTAAGCCCTAGGGGCAGGGGAGATCCGCCAGAACCAGGGCAATCGGGAAGCTTTTCCTGACAAGCCTTTTCAGCATCCCTGAGGTGTTGCCCGACTGCCCATCTTCGGAGGCAGTCGGGGAAGATTGTCACTGTACCCAGAAGCCTGGCTAACCCTGACTCAAGACAAATGGGTACAGTCCATCATTTCGAAGGCAATTCTATCCCCTTTCTTAGTTTTCCAAATCAGTCAAAAAACTCCCTTCCAGATGTTCCACCGCTCAAAGGGATATAGCAGCTTTGGAAATTTCAAAACTGCTTACAAAAGAGCAATTCAGTTAGTGCCAGCAGACCAACAAGGATCCGGAATCTACTCAAGGTTCTTTTTAGTTCCAAAGAAAACAGGGGACTGGAGACCGATTTTGGATCTCAGTGTCTTGAACAAATCAGTCAAGAAAACAAGATTTCGGATGGTCACACTGCAATCCATTCTTCCCCTTTTGGGCAAAGGAAACTGGATGTGCTCTATAGACCTTCGGGATCGTACTATCACATAAAATGAACAGGCGCTCCAGAAGATTCCTCCGCTTCAGGCTGGGAACCAGTCATTTTCAGTTCAGGGCCCTGCCCTTTGGTCTCACCACTGCCCCGGGTGTTTACCAAATGCATGGCAGTGGTAGCTTCTCACCTGAGACAACAAGGATTCCAGGTGTTTCCATATTTGGACGACTGGCTTCTCACAGCTCCCACCAAGCATCTCCTTTTGATGGCCAGAGATTATACTTTTCGTTTGTCAAAAACTGGGTATTTCAATAAATTGCGAAAAGTCTGTTTTGTCGCCTTGTCGTACTATTACCTACATAGGCGCAAATCTAGATACTATAAACATGTCTGCAAGGCTAACACACCAAAGGATATCAGACATTCACAAATTGGTGTCACTTCTTCTCAACAACAACAGAATCAAAGCCAGGTTAGTTCTAAAGGTGTTGGGAATCATGGCAGCGGCCATACCTCTCCTTCCATTAGCCAGATACCACATGCGGATCCTTCAGTGGATGCTTTTTACTCAATGGTCATACCAGGAACTTCCAATGTCTCACACCATTGTGATCACGCAGGCGTGCAAAAAGCATCTCATGTGGTGGATGTCTTCCCCCCAGCTCCTGTTGGGAAGACCCTTTGTTCCACCTCCTCCGGTTGCTACACTGACAACGGATGCCTCCCTGATCGGGTGGGGGGGGCATTATCAGGGCAGGACAGTCCAGGGCATGGCAACCAAACGAATGCCACTTGCACATAAATGTTCTGGAGATGAGAGCAGTGCTTTTAGCGTTGCAAGCCCTTCAAGACTCTCTTCCCTTGGGAACAATTGCAATCCAGACAGACAATATGTCTGTAGTGTGGTACATCAACAAACAAGGCGGAACCAGATCATACCCCCGTGTCGAGAAGCACTCAGACTGTGGCAATGGGCGATTTCTTCTCAGCGTTTTCTGATAGCAACGCACATCCCCGGGAAGTCAATCAAATTGGACAAGTTGAGCAGAGCTATCCTCATGCCTCACGAGTGGACTCTGAAAGACTCTGTTGTGAGAGAATTTTTCCGCAAGTGGGGTCAGCCTTGCTGCCATCTTTCGGCTACTCCCCTAAACAGCAAGTGCAGAGAATATTTCACTATATTCCCTTTACCAGGCCAACCCAGCAGAGACGCTCTAGTCCAAGTTTGGCCCGGGACTTCTGTATGCATTTCCTCCTTCCCACTAATCTCTCAAGTGATACAGAAAGCTATCGCTCAGAAGGCCTCATTGATCCTCATTGCTCCTTACTGGCCTCGACAGGTGTGGTTCCCCTTTCTACATCAATTTCTATTGGAGCGACCTTGGCATCTGGACCTAGTTCCAGATCTTTTGATCCATCAGTCGGGTCAGTTTCATCGCTCCCTCCCCTCTCTGAACCTCACTGCTTGGTTCCTCCAGTTCCAACCGTAGCCAGGCTTCCTCAATTATCTCACTCGGTTAGAGATATATTGATAGCTTCCCATAAATCTTCCACTCGAAAGATTTATTTGAGTAAGTGGAAACGTTTCTCATACTGGGCACAAGGAAAGGACATAGATCCTTTCACCGCTTCCATCCAACTAGTCCTTGATTTTCTAGCTGAACTCTTCCATGCAGGTTCATCTCCATCTACTCTTAAGGTTCAATTGGCAGCTATTTCTAATTTTCATGTGGGCATTTCTGAATCTGCCCTAATGTCCCACAAACTTTGCAAAGCCTTTTTGAAAGGAGTTTTTCTTCTCAGACCTCCTATAAGAAATCCTCCTTCTCCTTGGGACCTAAATTTAGTTCTTGCTTCTTTGATTCTTTCCCCTTTCGAACCTGCAGCTTCATGTTCCTTGAAATTATTATCATGGAAAACTCTCTTTCTGGTGGCTATCACATCAGCTAGAAGAATTTCAGAACTTCAAGCACTCAGTTGTCGTTCTCCTTATCTCTTGTTCCATAAGGACAGAGTTTCCTTCTGAACTAACCGTCCTTTTTGCCTAAGGTGGTTTCAACATCAAATCTAAACCAATGCATTGACCTCCTGTCTTTTCCCAGAGTATTCAAATAGGTCTGAACAAAAATTACACTGCCTGGATGTTCATCGTCAATTAAGGTACTACTTGGACAGGATGAAACAATTCAGAAAATCTGATCAGCTGTTTGTCTCCTATGCGGAAAGCAGAAAGGGACTTCCAGTTTCAAAGGTATCATTATCCAGATGGCTAACATCTCTGATTACCCTTGTTTATGAGATTAGACACCAAAACTGCCTAATAAACCTAAAGCCCATTCCACCAGAGCTTTGGCTACTTCTCTAGCCTTCAAGACAGACTGCCTATTGACACCATTTGTGCAGCGGCTACTTGGGCTACTCCTCACACTTTTATTTCCCATTATAAGTTGGATTTAGCTTCTAGGCATAGAGCTAATTTTGGTTCCACTGTTCTCAGGAGTCTGTTCCGTTAGGCCACCGGGACAAGGTGCTAGGGGCGGTCCCATCCAGCAAGAATGAAGGCGAGATAGACAACTTAACATATAGAAGTTATGTTCTTACCATAGCGTTCCATGTTAGTTGTCTTCTTCTCGCCTTCTTCTTCGTCCCACCCTCCTTCCCCTGGCCTGGACAGACCTAGAGGAGTTGTGATCGTGACCTCTCTTTCTACCACCTCTTTCTTAGTCATATGCTATTATGCATATTTCTTGTTTCAGGATGTAGGTCACGCCTTTTCTTCCTGCTGTTAGAGGTGGATTCTGTTTACAGTTATACTGTTATTGATATAAGCTGGGTTAGCTTACAAACGAGATCTGAGGTAACTCTCGCCTAGCATTGTGGGATATAAGGGGAGCCTCGGGCAGGTGGAACCAACTCGAGCTTTTAGAGTGGCCGAGTCGGAGCCGAGGTCGGCTCCGAACCCATCCAGCAAGAAGAAGGCGAGAAGAAGACAACTAACATGGAATGTTATGGTAAGAACATAACTTCTATTTTTTCTTCCTTTCGATCATGTTGGCAAGTGTGTCATAAAGGTCTTGTGTTGGAAGGAAAACTTTCATATTTGCATGCAGAGCCTCTGAGATGCAGGCAGTTATGCTCACAAAACTTTTTTTTTGTGTGTATGTGTCCTTAATTTTTTTCCCACTCATTAAGACAAGGTGTCTAACTCACTAAACCTTAGTAATAAATACCTCAGGTATTTTCTGGTATTAGCTGAGTCATGCTTCTAAAGATTGTATAATGGAGATTTAAATGCATCAACACATGACCTTTGTCTTGGTCAGCTATAGAGATTTAAGTGATTATTCACATTGTCATTGTTTTCATATTTCCTTAAATACATGAATAACCAAGCAACATAGACATGCAAAGTCTCTTATGAAAACTCTTAGCTAGAGGAACAAAAATGCTGCTGATAACATATTTGACTGCTTACTGAAAGTTTGGCATTCATAAAACATTCCAAAAATAAGATTTGATTATTTTGACTTTTGTTGTCCAGTTTAAGACTTACAATCTAACAAAAGCCACCATTATGGAGAAACGTTTGCGCTGAACTGTGTGCTGTTTACAATTCTTTAGTAGCACTAAAAGTCCAAGAGATAGTTTGTAACTTGATTTTGTCAAAAAAATTCAGGATACAGCCACTGGAACTAAGAGTACAACCTTCCAGTACTCCAGTGGAGGCAGTTTTAAAAGAAAATGCTAAAAGTATAAATATCTCCCAGTGCAGGAATTAAAGATATTTATTAGTGTTGCCTTCATTTGCTCTTCAACTTATGGGTGTTGGATCTGAGCATCGACTCCAACTTGGCTGCATACCAAATCCGTAGGCTCCAAGATCTGTCAAATGCTCTAGGATCTTGACATTGTTTTGTGACTTGATGACTGCACCCAGTTTGCAATCATCAGCAAAATTTGTCAGCCATAGGCCTATTGTTTTAGCCTGTACATCCGAGAAGTAAATTCCAAACAGTAGGGGCCCCAGCACCAGTCCCGGAGTAACACCACTGGTTACAAGTCTGCTAATGGAGGTAGAGTTACCTATTTTGACTGTGTGCGTTCTATTTGTGAGACCTTTTGCAACCCACCTGACAATATACGGATTGATCTCCCAACTGGGTGAATTTATCAATGATACCCGAATGGGAAATAGTGTCAAAGGCACTGGCCAGGGCCAGGTAGGCTGTATGCATGAACTTGCCTTTGTCCAGGGCCTTGCTGACTGTTTCAAAGAAGTCCACCAAGTTCAAGAGGCAGGAATCTCCCTTTAACAAAGCCAGAATGGGTCAGGTCGAGCATTTGGAGGTCTCCCATATCTTTGTTGTTAAGATCCATGATTATTCTTTCTATAGCCTTGCAGATTAGGCTGGTGAGGCATATGGGTTTATAGATCCCAGGGTCTGTGAAGGTGCCTCCTTTGTGTAACGGGATGACTGTTTCTGTTTTCCATTCAGCAGGTACCAAACAAGTGCTTAGACTGTGGTTAAAAAGACTACCCATTGGTGCAGCTAGTTCCTGTTTTAATCCATTTAGAACACAGCCTGGGATATGATCAGGTCCCATAGAGGCTGTGTTTTTTGGCTTTGGAGAGAGCATTTATGACCTGCTCCTTGGAGATGCAAGGTGAAGGGCAGGTGGTAGGGATGCTTTGGGGGATATGTGGTGGTGGTGGGGGGAGAAGTTTTCACTGCACCTGACAGCTAGCAGGGTGGTTATTTTTGTGGGTTCAGTATATGTGGTGCCATTAACAACCAGTTCTGTGCAGATCTGGGTCTTTCCTTTAAGGTCTCTGACATAGCTGTAGAAGGCCTTATGATTATTCTTGGCGAAGGAGGCTAATTTGGATTCCTAGTTAGCCTTAGAATGCCTTATGGATGTATCTTATTTGCTTGTTTAAGCTGAGGAGAAAATGCTTCCAATTCAGAGACCATTCCTTCCTGTTCAGTTAGCAGTCATCTCTAACTATCACATTGGAGATAATTTAGATGATACTAAAGGAGAAGCATTATGTAAGGCACTTCTTAATGGTACCTTTTTACTTAGACCTCCAATAAAGGACCCTACTTCACCATGGGACCTCACTGTGGTTTTGCAAGCTTTAGCGTTTTCTCCCTTTGAACCATCAGCTAAAGTAGATCTAAAGTTTCTTTCTTGGAAAGCTGTCTTTCAGGTGGCTGTAACTTCTGCAAGATTAGTATCTGAATTCCAAGCAATATCTTCCAAACCACCGTATTTGATATTTCACAAAGACAGGGTTACTTTATGCACAAATCCTCCCTTCTTACCAAAAGTTGCCTCTGAAACCAACCAACATCAATCAAGTCATCAGTTTGCCAGTTTTCTTACCCAAATTTGAAAACAAAGGAGAATACATCCTTTGTCTTTTTGATGTACATAGGCAACTTCATTTTTACTGTCACAGGACTAAGAAATTTAGAAAAACGGATTAATTATTTATCTCCTGTACTAGTAATAAATTGAGAAGACTACCCTGGCTAAATGGATAACAGATTGTATTTCCTATGCTTATGCTTATTCCTTGAGAGGCATAACCTTACCAAGACAATCAAAAGTGCATTCAACCAGCTCAATGTCTACATCAGCTGACTTTTGGGCTAGAGCCTCTGTTAATGGTATTTGTGCAGCTGCTACTTGGTCTAATACCCATACCTTTATTGCTCATTAAAAATTGGACACCAGCTCCAGAAACAGAGCTGCTTTTGGTTCCGTGGTTCTCTGGAACATCCTTCCATGAGGGCCATCCAAGGTTACCATAGCTGGAGACTCTGTCCCATTCGTTGAGGAATGAATGAAAATGACAACCTCAGATAAAGAAGTTATGTACTCACCATAAAGTTCCATCTGTGTTGTCCATTTTCATTCTTCATCAAATACCCCCCCCCCCCCATGACCTTGGGAGAGACCTGACAGAATTGTTGTTAGGAACCATAGTTCCTCTGTGAGCTCCTGATCATTGATCAAATGAGCTGTCATTTTTCTGTTATACTATTTTCTAATGCATACAATAGCAGCAAACCCGATCTGAGGTATTGTAATGCTCAGGGGCATTATGAGTAAGGGAGGAGCTCAAGAGTCGTATCTTAGAATCTTCAGAAAATGGTTGAGTTGGATCCGAGGATCGAATCTAAACCCATTCATTGAAGAAGATGGACAACACAGATGGAACATTATGGTGAGTACATAACTTGTTTGTATTTGAATAATATGCTTGAGTTTAGAAAGACTGATGTTAACCAACTATTTTTTGATAAGTCAAGAGCACAAAATCTTTTAGCAGATTGACTTATGCAAATGAAACTAGAAGGGGTTGTCACCAAACTTGGGGAGCCTATGACAAGAAAAACAACCAGAGATCATATAGTGGCATTAGAGATATTTTGGAAAGTTTATGAAAATTTGTATAATACAGATTAATGTGGACACCAAGAAAGAGCACAAGTGGAAATATTTATGAAAGACTTAATTATAACAAAATTAGAGGAAGATGAGGCTCAACAACTAATAGTTAAGATAGGAGGAGATGTGATATAAATGGTGATGTGTAATCCATTGTTAGAGATGTCTCCAGGAACAGATGGTATTCCTGTAGAAGTTTGGAATTTGGGAGAGAAGAAAGTGATAAAGTTCTACAAGATTTTGTTTAATAGTATTTTAAAAGGAGGGGAAGCACCAGCATCTTCAAAAAAAGCTGCGATGGGCTGTATTACCCAAAAAGAATAAAGGCCAATCAGACCCAGCTTCATATAGACCCATTCCAATTTTAAGCCATAATTATGAAGTGTTTGTATATACTATCTAAGAGAATGGCAAAGGTATTTTTAAAATTGATAGGTGTGGATTATTGTGATTTTATGAGGAGAGGCAAACATTTGATAACATTAATACCACAATGATGATTCAGAGGGAAGCGCTGTTGTTGGTGGGTCTTGATGAAGAGAAAGCATTTGATAAAGATGGGATTTTATGAATAGGGCAATGGAAGCATTTCCCTTTCCTAATACAATAATAGAGTTACTTAGGAGGTTATATGACGGCTGGGAAGCAAGAATTAAGGTGGGAAGATACCTCTCTGATAAGTTGTGTTTGAACCAAGGAACCAGGCAGGAGTTTCTGCTTTCCCTGTTATTCACTTTATATTTAGAGCCATTGGCAAAGAAAATAATGGCCTCAGAAATTCAAGGATATAATTGGTATGGTAATCAAGAAAACTTTGCTTTGCTTGCAGATATTATTTTGTATTTGATAAATCCAGAAAAGGGCATTTGGTGTTGTGGAACATTTTGAGACAGATTCTAATCTTTATAGAATATAAAATTAATGAATCTAAAACTAAGGCTATACCCATAAATTATGTACCAACACACAAATTAGTTCAGCAATACCCGTATTTATAGGGACATAAGATGACGTATTTAGGAGTATAGATTAAAAAGACTTCTGTTATGGTGGCTAAGGATATATGGGAAGAGACTGAACAAAAGATTTATAAAAACTGAGAAACTGAAAGCTGTTGATGTTCTTCGTTTTCCATTGCTGCAGTCCTTACTATTGGGTATAGTCCGCATCCAGTCGGCCCGAATACCAGAGTATAAGGCTGACGTCGGTCAGGGCGCATTAGACTGACGTCAGTACGTCAGGGTACTAATGCGCATGACCGGCGTCATATCCTCAGTCTTTTTTCCCGCGTGGTCCGATGCAGAAGCAGTTTTGCGAGTGCAGGTTGGCGTTCTGAAATATTTCGAAACGGAGTTTCAGACCGAATCAGAGTTGGCTAAGTACCCGTTGGGAACATTTTGGTTTTTCTTGCCTCAGTATTTAACGGATGTCAGAAAAAGTGAATAACTGTATTTCTTGTGGGAAACAAATACCTCATAGGGATTACCATACATTGTGTATACCTTGTTTAGGGCCTGAGCACGGCGTTGTTGGTTGCGCTCTTGTGCTAGGTTTAACAAACGCACTATTAAGAGGAGGTTAGACTGTGCCAGATTAGTGTTTGGGAAGCGTTGCAATTATAAAATGCCGCCGGATGCTCCGACGCCAAGAAGCGCAAGGACAAAACAGCCTAGGGTTGATGAACCGGCAGTCGACGCCGGTTCTTTAGAACTCAGTGGAGCCAGAGGTTTTGCCAGGAGTTTCTATGGAGTCTCAGGCAGAAACTTTACTGTTACAGGATGTACCCTCTCAGGAGGCAGGCCAGGCTGAGGGGCTTCTCAGGTAACTATTCTTCCTCTCTTCCCAAAGTAGTTAGAGCCTCTCCTTCTGTTGCCAAAACTTCTTTTAGAGGTAGGGCAACTTCAGCTTCAGTAGGGGCTTCGGTTCTGTACCTAAGAAACATATGCTTAAAATGGCAGAAGATTTGATTACTATGATTAGAGGTTCTATGGGCCCTCCTGATAAGAGGCCTAGAGTGGAACCAGAGTTTGACAGTTTTGAACAGGGTTCAGGGGCTTCTGAGTCTTCTTAGAAAGATTTGCAGGTGCATCCTCATTATTCTGATTCTCCTGTTGATCATGCCACTCCTTGCTTCTCCTCCTGAGGATTTTTCATTTTCAGAGACTCTGCATTCCATGAGGGAGCACTTTAAATGGGAAGGCCAGGATTACTCTGATTCCAGGAAGAGGCTTAGGGAATTCTTGTTTTTACCCCAGCATAGGCCCTTAGCTATACCTCCTGTGTTGAATGTGGTGGAAGATGTTTTTGCAGAGGCTTCCTGAACCCTGATTCTTTGCCTCCTGCTCCTGTTAAACCTGATAGGTACTATAGGGTGCCCAGCTCATAAGTATTTGTTTAAGAGTCCTAGGGCGGACCCAGAAACTGTTTCTCAGGGGCCTAAAGGTGTTAAGGCCTCTGTGGTTAAAAATCCTGTTCCCACTGACAAAGAGGCAAGGCGTTAGATAGGTGGGGTAAGAAAGTATATACTTCTTCCACTCTAGCCATGAGGCGTTGAATTGTCAGTTTCACATGCTGAAATATCAAAATTATCTCCTTTCACAATTGAAATCTAAGGTGGATGCTTTGGCGGAAGGTATTGATTGTAAAGACTTGCTGGATTTAGTTTATGTGTCTGAACAAGTGGGCAAGCATTCTTTGCAATGTGGTTTTGATGCTGTGCAGGCCTCCTCGAGGGTGGCTGCCACTAGTTCTGTTCTTCGCAGGCATGCCTGGTTGAGGGATCAAAATTTGGCTGAGCATGTTAAGACAAGGATTTTGGATGCTCCTTTACAGTCTGATGTGTTGTTTGGTTCACCTGTGGAAGCAGTTTTAAAGAAAATGGAGGACAAAGCTAAGTCTTTGCAAACTGTTAAAGATTTTTGCAGGTACAGCCACAAGTTTAGTAGAAATTGGCCTGCTAAGGGGTGGACATATCCTGCTTATGATTCCCAGTCTAGGGGTAGGTCTAGGCGTGGTAGGGGCAGGGCTCAAGGTTCTTTTAGGCCAGATCAGGAGTTCACCTGCTCAGACTTCTGGTGAGGGCAGGGGTCAGTCCTTTCGTAAACAGACCCAATGACCTGCCTTTTCAGCTGCCAGTAGATTCTCGCCTGGCAGCTCCTTTGAAGGGCTGTCTCTTTTCAAAGAAAATTGGGATTTAATTACTCAAGACAGATGGGTGTTGGACATCATTCAGCCAGTCCCTGTATCAGAAAGGGGCTAGGATTTTATTCTCGCATGTTCCTAGTACCAAAGAAGGGGAACACGTGGAGACTGCTTTTGGATTTATCTCTCCTCAACACTTATCTGGACATTCCCAAGTTCAAGATGTTGACGTTACAACAGCTTTTACCTGCTGGGCAAAGATCACTGGATGGTAACTTTAGATCTCAAGGAAGCTTACCTTCATGTGCCTATCAGGCTAAGTTACAGGAAGTATCTGCGGTTTCGAGCTGGAGATTCTCATTATCAGTTCTCTGCATTGCCCTTTGGCTTATCTACTGCCCAGAGTATTCACAAAGGTTCTGGCTCCAGTGATAGCTTACTTCAGGCTACAAGGACTTCAAATCTATCCTTATTTAGACGACTGCCTGTTTCTGGCTCAAGACAAGGAAGACCTTCTTCAGCATCTGGAATATCTTATAGCAGTGCTAAGATGCCTAGGGTATTCTGTGAACGAAATAAAGTCCAGTCTAGTACCCTCTCAAGACATGTGCTTTCTGGGTGTGAGACTGAATACAGCAGCCCAGATGGCCTTTTTAACCCCGGACAAACAAAAGAGTCTATCACTTTACTTCCATCAACTATCTCATCAGTCCGTGCTGACTGCAGAGACAGTCCTTCAAGCATTAGGGTTCATGGCATCTTGTATTCTGGTGCTTCCCAATGCCAAACTGCATATGAGGAAGTTACAATGGTATCTCAAAAATGTATGGACACAGCACTGCCAGGATTTAGACACTGTCATTCAAATAATACCTTGCCTTCAAAGAGAATTTTTGTGGTGGGCTCAGGAATGTCACCTAAACAAGGGACTCTCTGTGACCCGGCCAGAGGCAGTCAGATTTTACCGACAGATGCCTCAGACATTGCTTGGGGAGCTCATCTAAATGGAAAGTGGATACAAGACAAGTGGCCTGCCAGACTACAGCATCTACATATCAACATGAAGGAGATGTTAGCAGTCCAGTTCGCATTGATGGCTTTCAAGGAGTTACTTCTTCCAGGGCAGGTGTTGATTCTAACAGACAACACAACTGTCATGTGGTACTTCAACAAACAAGGGCGAATACATTCTTATCCTCTATGCAGGCAAGCAATGATTTTATGGGAGAGCGCCACGCTTGCACCTAACTCTTCAGGCAAGGTTTCTGCCAGGAGCACAGAACTCCTTAGCAGATGTGTTAAGCAGACAAATCATGGATCCCCACAAGTGGAAACTGGATCTTCATGTATTTCAGAAATTGACAGTGTCATGGGGAACTCCAGACATAGATCTGTTCGCTTCTCCACTAAACCACCAGCTGCCACAGTTTTGCACAAAGGGGTTCATCACACAGCTTGGAAAGTGGATGCTCTGTCTTTCAGTTGGACAAACCTTCATGTGTATGCCTTTCCACCTCTGCCTCTTCTTCCAAAGGTACTGTTAAAGGTCAGACAGGACAGGCCAAGGATGATTTTGATAGCTCCAGATTGGCCTCGGCAACACTGGTACCCTCTACTACGGAGTCTGGTAAAGAAGCCTCCATGGCCTTAACCTTTGATTCCACATCTGTTATCCCAGCAGGACGGTCATCTGCTCAATGTCAAGCTTCACTCTCTTCATCTGACAGCCTGGCATCTTCTGTGTTGAACCACAGCAGGTCTCAACTTCCTCAACAAGTTTTAAATGTGATTATGGAAGCTAGAAGACCTAGTACAAGGAAAGTGTACGCAGCAAAATGGAAGAGATTTTTATTTTGGAGTAAAGCAAAGAATTTGGAGATTTCTGAGCCTAATTTGAGTATGGCTCTTCAATATCTCACTGAGTTACTGGACAAGGGTCTGTCCTTCTCTTCCATTAAGATTCATGCTGCAGCAATCTCAGCTCACTATGATTGTGACCCACCATTGTTTTCGCATCCTTTGTTCAAGCAGTTTCTTAGAGGGCAAAAATATAAGACCCCACGTAGAGCTCCTACTCCTGCTTGGGATCTCAATTTTGTGTTGGAAAAACTTACTCTACAACCTTTTGAGCCTGCGGCTACTGCTGAATTGAAATATTTGTCATGGAAGACTGCTTTTGTTGGCTATTACTTCTGCAAGAAGGGTGTCTGAGTTGCAGGCCCTTATGGCAGTCGAGCCCTTTTGATTTTCCATAAGGATAGGGTATCATTACGTACTAATCCTTCCTTTATGCCTAAGGTGGTTTCTAGTGTGGCTTTAAACCAAACTATTCATTTGCCTACTTTTTATGCAGACCCCAAAATAAAGGGGAAAAGATTTTGCATACTTTAGATGTACACAGGCAATTGCTATTACTTAAGCAGGACTAAGGATTTTAGGCAGTCTCAGCAGTTGTTTGTTTCTTTGCTTTGAGTTAGGGCAAGCCTGTGTCAAAACAAACTATTTCTAGGTGGATTGGCTTTTGCATTGCATTTTGTTATTCCCATCATGGCAAGGAGCTTCCAGCTGGGATTAGGCCTCATTCCACTAGGGCTACTGCCACTTCAACAGCATTTCTAAGGCCGCTGGCAACTAAGGATATTTTGGAAGCAGCTACTTGGAGTTCAGTGCATACTTTCTCTAAGCATTATCACCTTCCTATCTACTCTAAGTCTAGGGCTGGTTTTGCCACAGCTGTTTTGCAAGGCATGTTGTCAGCTCCTGCTTCTTTATGATTTGCCAGCCTCCCTTACCTCTGCTTTGGGATTCTACCCAATAGTAAGGACTGCAGCAATGGAAAGCGAAGAACATAGTACAGTTTTGTACCTACCATAAATGTAGATGTTCGAGGATTCCATTGCTGCAGTCCAATTTACCTCCCTCCTTCCCCTCTGTGTTTAGGGGTGGTTGTGTAGGTGTGTTTACCTGCTTATATATATTGTTCATGTTTTGGTGCAGGTATTTTGGGCCTTGTCTTTTTAGGGTCTTCTGACATCTGGGGCAAGAAAAGACTGAGGATATGACGCCGGTCATGCGCATTAGTACCCTGACGTACTGACGTCAGTCTAATGCGCCCTGACCGACGTCAGCCTTATACTCTGGTATTCGGGCCGACTGGATGCGGACTATACCCAATAGTAAGGACTGCAGCAATGGAATCCTCGAACATCTACATTTATGGTAGGTACAAAACTGTACTTTTCTGGATATGGATAGTAAGATACAAGCGTGAACATGTTTTTAGTAATTTTAGCTGTGTATATACAAGTCAGTCACATTTTTATCAACAAGTGGAGAAGTTGTGGATAGTAGTAAAGAGTTGAAGGAATTTATCTGGGAGAAGAAGAGGGCAAGAAAGTGGGATAAGCTCATCTTCCCAATATAACAAGGTAGCGTTGTTTTACCTTATTTGAAGGGATATTTTAGAGCTACACAGTTAAGGCTGATATAACATGCCCAGAATGTTATAACTCAAAGTGGAAAGGGTAGATGATGAAGCACTTACACAGTTCAAGAAATAAGGAGAGGGGGATACAGATCCTTAAGGAGAATAACGACCACCATACAGAGTATTATATTTATAAAGTTGTAGAAAGTTTTCCAAGAAACAAGCCAACATGGGAATGGAAAATGGACATTTTCCCATTGGGGTGACTGCAAGTAGGGGTGCAGAAAATAAGCAAGCGGGGGCAAAGGAGACAAGATATTGGGAACAATAACTAGATGGTAATTGAGTAGGATGATGCCGAGAAGAAGTTTGGACTGCAGGTTCGAGACCATCTTCTCTACCAAGGATTGATATGAGTATAGGTGAAGAAAAAGGGATAGGGGAGTCCTAAGTGAAAGACCTGCTCTGGTAAAGCTTTTAGTTGAATCTAGAACAGAAACTACTGTGAAAATGGGATACTTAGTACGGCATGTAAAATATTGCATGATAACTATAAAAATTGACCTGAGGAAGTTAGAAAAGTCTGGGAAGAGAAACTGGAAAGGCAATGTACAAGGAAACAAAGGAAGGATGTATGTATGGTTCCCAGGTATGCAACAAAGTCCGTAATATTTAGGATTTTTGCTTGGAAGTGTTTGAAAAGGTATTTTTATACCCCAAGCAAACAAATGTTTCCTGTGGTAGATAACAAGTATTGGAGGTGTGATACTGAAGAAAGTGGTAACTGGGAGCTTGTCTTTGGGAGTGTAACGAACTGGCAAATTTCTTTAAAAAGTTCCTAAAAAATACTGTGACAGAAGTATTGGCTGTAACTAATGAAATGACTCATGAGCTGGAACACATGATATGAATTGCCTAGAAATAGTAAGGCCTTAGTAAATGAAATGGTCGCCAAAAAAACATTTACTAGAAAATGGAAATCAAAATATATACCCACTGTATTTGAAGTATTAAGTATTGTAAAAGAGGTAAAAGAACTGGAAATGGGCCCTTTAGAAAATGGAGGAAGCAAATTACATAGAAATAAATGGAATTTGTGGAAATGGTACATGCAAAATAATATTAAAGAGGAGTGAGGTTTAAGGGAGGACAGGAATTGAGCAATTTATTTTGGACTAAATGAGTGTTAGCTTGTATGTAATGTATAATGTGTGTAAATGAAATGTTAATATGGTTTGTTTTCTGTTCTATTAATGTATGCGTGAACATCTTTGAGTGATAATTTAATAATTTATTATTTTTAAGTCTTCTTTAATTGCTTCTGTTACCCAGGTGACCAAGTATTCTTTAATGTTCTTCTGTGTTTGTGTTGATGCTCTTTCCAGAGCAACAGCTTTCAGCTTCTGTTATGAGAACATTTGCTTGGTTATGTACACAGAAGTTAACTGAGGATAGTAACACTGAAATGCTGAACTCTCGTTTGAGTAGGGAAGTTTTATTTGGTCTGTCTACTGCTGAGGTTTACAAAAAATTTAATGAAAGTGAAAGATTGATTTGAGGGTTGCTCAGATTTTTTTTAACCGTTCCTTTTCAAGTTTGCAGACGCTTTTTTGTAAAAAGGTCCTGAGTCTGAAGAAAAAATAAAACAAGCAGACTTTCAAAAAACACTGGCAGGGAGGTTCAAGAAGGGAACCTCCCAAGCAAAGGACAGTCCAATAAATCTGAATAACTGTTGCAGTATCTCCCCCCCTACACACACACACACACACACACACACACACACACACTACCAAATCTTTAAATCTGTCCCAGGATCTGGTTCTTCCTGTTTCTCTTTGTCAACAGATTATCCCAGACAAATGGGTGCCGAGAGTGACACTGTGGTGATACAAGTGGGAGTGGGAGTCTCTTCCTTCTTTCTAGAGGATTCATTCAAACCCTCCAAATCAAAGTCCCCAGTTCCTTCAAGTCATTCAGCAAATATTTTCTATGGGAGTAATAGAGCTAGTTCCTTTAAAGCAGATAAGTAGATGTTTTTATGTAAGAATTTTTTTGGTGCCTTTGAAGGAATCCTGTTGGGGACGAGTCCTAGGTCTCATTTCTCACTCAGTTTGTTAAAGTTCTCAAACCATGTAATGTATTATTCTTCCTCACAGATGTTTGGTAACACTAGATTTAAAGCAAGCAATAATGCCCGACGTGCTACTGTGTAAATAACGCCTCCCCAGGGGTATTCTGAGGCTCCACAGGCAGAGAGGGCCTCTACATCCCTGGAAATGTATTATTTACACAGTAAAACACACCCTGGGGGCATTATTGTGCTTAGAGTATGGGGTGTTTAAATGGTTTTATATTTGTTTTTGTTTTTATTTTAATTACTGTACATATTTTTTAAATATTTTTGATGTAAAAACTTTCCTCTGCCTGCTGTTTCATCCTTACTATAGTTTATGCTGGCAAATCATTGCAGAGTTGAAGTCACTGAGTAATGAGTTACATTTGAATTTCAGACTTTATCGTAGCTTTCAACTCATGAGAGACAAATCTCAACAGAATCAGGGACACTTAAAGTATTAGCTCTGTTAACATGAGACATTGACAGTATAAGATAATGTGAATTAATATACATTTTCTGAAGTAAAAATAAAGTCTACAACTCTTGTCATTGTTTATTATATGTAATTTAGCACCATTTCTCCAAAAGTCACCAATTTTAGTTGGGATTAAGATGACAGATATGCACTTCATATTATTCAGAAAATGCATGTTAATATAAATCCTGCCATTATAACAACATTTCTAATTTTTTAAGAGCAATATTTAAACTCTGTCCCTATTTTTGAGCCTTTGCCCCCCCCCCAAAATATTTTAGGCTTTATCCAGATTTTGTGAACTAAAAGGTTGAGAGGTATGCATGCTTCTTGGTTTTAAATGAGTTGCATCCACACTGGTCGATCTCTCTCTCTCTCTCTCTCACTCACACACACACACACACACACACACACACACACACACACACACACACACACACACACACACACACACACACACACACACACATACACATACACATATCCTGTTTCGTTTTCTTGCATGCAAGCACCCATACATTCACACATGAAGACAGAAACATAAATGCAGTCATATGTATACACACACACATGCACGCATGCACACACAGGCACTTTTTTAAATTATCCATTTGGTTTAATTTTACACTTGCTAAACAGAAAAAGTACCGCTAGCAAGTGTAAAATAATGTCTCGATCAAGCTCGCTGTCAGTTTCATGCATTCGTACACTCACACACTGACTTAAACACACACATACTTTTTCTTTCTTTTCCAGTTTTCAGTTTCTTTTAATTTTACAGTCACTAAACAGCAGAAGTGCTGCTTAGCAAGTGTAGAATAATGGTGACCATTATTCCGTTATAGTCCAAGCTCCACAGCAGCTTAATATGCTGCTATGAAACAGCAGACTCGTTTTTCAGCTAACACTACCTGTATGTTAACACCTTGCTGGAAAATATTCTCCAATCAGAGTGACTACTATGTGCAGGTCACCCCATTCTCTAAATATGCATATCAGATTCCTGTTGCCATACATTTCAGGCATTTTCTAAGATTTTCCATGTCTGGATTACAGTTTCAGTTCTCTGCATTACCCATTTGGACTATCTTCTGCTTCAGTGGTGTTTACAAAGTGTCTAGCTGCTGTGATAGCCCATTGCAGATTTCAGGGTATTCACATTTTTCCTTCTGTAGATGACTTGCTTATCTTTGCAGTCTTTTGAAAAGTGACAGGAGTCACTTGTTTGAGGTGAAAGCCCAGGTTGAGAAGGAGGCAATGGAGCATTCCAGAAATCTGTGTTGCTTTCTGGATTTATCCAGTCAAAGAGTCTTTCTTCTACAGGAAAAAGGTGATCTATGTCTAGAGCCTAAGCTCTTCCAGTCAGTCAAGAATTTAGGCCAGGGTCTTCCTCAGGATTTTAGGGTTCATGGCTTGTACAATTCTCATCATTCCCTTTATAAGACTATGTATGAAAAAAAGTCAGTGATTCTTGAAAACTATGTGGTCCCAGTATCTTCACTCCTTGACTTCAGATTCCAGTGCTGAGCTTTGTAGAAAGAGAATTGCTGTGGTGGAAAGATCAGGTAGCTCCAAATCCAAGTCTCCTCTCTTGTCTGACATCTTTTGCGCAATCTTCAAAAACAAATTCATCAGATTTTGCACAGGGAGATGTGTCTTTGGGGTAAAAATCCAGTCCGGGTCTTTGGAACAAACAAGACAGAATAAAATGCACAATTATAAAGAGATGTTAGCAGTAATAAATGTGCTCCATTCTCTTTAAAGTCTCTCTGGTCTCTGGGACCCTTTCCAGTGATTGCAGACAGCCCCACAGTCATGTGTACATAAACAGGGGGCATCAGATCTTGCCCTCTGTGCAGGCTGGATGTGATGATAGCTTCGGAGCTAGTGATATAGCACAGTCTAACCATCCAAGCATCCTGTATTGTTTCAGAAAAAATGTTGTGGCAGACAAGCTGATCAGGACCAGGAAAGAACCTCATGCATGGAAATTGAACAAAGTGGTGGGTTTTCCGGGATTCACTCCATTTCTGGGGAACTCCTGAAGTAGACCTGTTTGCCTCATTTTAAAACAGACTAATGAAATTCTGCTCCAGAATTCCTTGCAAACAAGCCTAGGAAACACAAGCCTTTTCTTTCCCTTAGATAGGAATGTTCTTGTATGTTTTTCCAGTCTCTACACTGATATCCAGGGTAATTGTGAAGATTCAGAAGGACTCTTGAGAAATCATCGTCTTGACTCTCTTCTAGCCCAAGCAACAATGGTTCTCCCAACTCATGGAATTGGCCAATGGCCAAAGGCAATTACCACAAGCTTCCTCACAGAATAGGTCTACACATACAAGGCACGGTTGATGCACCCAACTTGAAACAATTACAACTGACTTCCTGGATGATAATTTTTTTTGCACCTTTTTTGTGAGGGTATGCATTAGTGATTAAACGACTCAAAGAAACCTGCTACTAGGAAATCATTTATTTTTTTTTAGCTGGTGCAGCACTAAGAACCATGACCCTTTTTAAGGCTTACTTACCTCTGGTCATGCAATATTTTTATGAGTTTAAAACGGCATAAACCTTAGTCACTGTATAAAACAGTTCAATTGCATTCAAACTGTTAATAGTTTTGCTGCCTTAATTTTTAAAATACACTTAATTTATAGTGCCATTGAGGTCAGAAAATAAGCCAATCCCTAATCTGATTTGTCAACACACAAATTTGATTTCTAGCAAGTTATTTGTATCCCCTTGTAAAATTGCAAAATCATTTTTGCCTTGTACAAAAAAAAAATAAAATCTTTATTTTTTTAGAATGTTTGCATAGTGTATTCTAAGAGGTGTACAAAACAGTAAGATTTTCTTTTAGTTGACCAAGTGGATTTTGTGACTTTTCCTGGTTGGTAAACTATTTTTTTCCAGCCTTTTGATTCTTATTTGTTTTTGATTGTGAAAACTGTGGGTTTCACTCCAGAGCTGTACCATAACATTTTTTTTTTCATTTTTCATCCTGGCAGTTGTATGGTATATCAGCAAGCAAGGAGGAACCTAGTCCTATCCCCTTCTGTTGGGAAGCTGTGAGGCTGTGGGAATGAGCAATCTCTACCAATTATTAGCTTATTGCCATCCATATCCTTGGGGAGTCTACTTCCATGGTGGATACAGTGAGCCAGATGCCTGCTGCTACCACAGAAATGAATGCTCAGCACCTCAGCAGGAAAGAAATTTTTCCAGAAATAGAGGAAAACCGGCCGTGACCTTTTTGCCTTCCCCAATCAGTTGCACTGAATTTTCCTTGTTCTATCAATCACTGATGAAACTGCTAAAGGGCGCACACACACAGAAGTGTCCACCTGAACTACTCTGCACTTTTCCCCATTTTCCCTGATGACAAGATTCATTCAGAGGGTGAAACTTCACAGAGCTAGAGTCATCCCTATAGCTCCTTGCTGGCCCTGCTAGATCTGGTTCCCTCTTCTTCTGCCTCATCTTTTGTAGAAGCCCATGTTCTTGAGTCCTGCAAGAAAAATGTTTGACACAGCCATCATTTACTTGTAATGTAGAGGCTTCACTCCTACTGGTTGCCAACAATCCTTATATTTCTTACAAATTAGTTAATATCTTGTGTGTTTTGAAAAGATCAACACAATAAAAACTTACAGGACAAATGGATACATTTTTCCATGTTGGTTAACACCAAGGACTTATATCTTTTTATCATTGCTTTCATGCAGTCCTAGAACACCTTGGAGATATTTTTGAAGCTCCTCTTAGTCATCTTTCCATTTGTCATTCTCTGTACTGGAGGTCGGTCAGTAACTTCCAGTGGTTGTATCGAGAACTCTTTGTCAAAATGTATCCCACAGTTCCAATAAATATTCTTGCTTGTAGAACATAAGTGTCAATAAATTGTAAATTAATCATTGCAGCAGCATTCTTTAGGTTGTTGGATTTTATAAGTCACAATAAACTTGGTAAAATATTAATTTGTAAAGAACTTTTGCTATCTCAGTAACCATTGAAGTTACACACACACACACACACACACACACAGTCAGCATTGTTTATTCTTCCAGCTGTGAGCTTTGATATGAGGCTGTGTTTTCTTGCCTCTGTGTTTGGTTGTCAAATATGAAAAGTTATGACAATGCAGATAATATATGAACAGTTTTTTTTAGCTACATTAGACAAAGGGCAGGTATCAATACAGTTATCTTGCCCATCATGTAGGTTTTAAATTGGAATATTCCACTATGTTGTATTAAGCATGGTTTTGCAATTATTAATGTAAATATGAACAAACAATATTAGATGCCTGGAGGCATAACTAGGCAAAACCTACAGAAATACTTGGAGGTTTTCTGTAGGATTTGATGAGTGTAACCGACTGCCATCTGTAATCTTTCAGTGCCAAGATTCCAGCTCCTTAGCTTCATTGAAACAATGCAAGACCTTCTTCAGAGGTGCTTTTTTATTGCGATCTCCCCTGTGACGTCCAGCACCTCCATGCAACTTGTACTTTGCTCTGAAACATTTGATTTATGATTTTTCTGAGACAAGGGGTACACTAGCATTAAGGTTCTTTACTTTGAATATATTTTTCTTGACTATTACTTCAGCCACTATGATTGCTAAATGTCATGTCTTCTGGCATACAGCATTATTTGTCTTTGTGCTACCTTAGCACAAGTTGCACTTAGAACTAACTAGTCCGGGTTTTATTTAAAAAAACACAGTTGAATTTAAGTCATTACATACACTTACTTACCTGTGTACAGCCGCGGTGGTACAGCAGTAGCATTGTTGCCTCACAGCAAGAGGTTCTCCTGTTCGATTCTCGGCTGTAGTTCCTTCTGTGTGGAGTCTGCATGTCCTCCCTGCGGTCGAGTGGCCTCCGAAAGACATGCGTGAATGAACGTGCCTTCGCTGAAAGTTGGGTGTCGGGCTGGCAACTCGGCACCATAAAAATCTAATGCCAATCATTAGCGGACCGGTGTTCTGCTGCAGCGACCCCTAACCAGGAAAAGCCGAAAAGACAAACATACACTTAATTCTTTCAGTCTCATTTTAATCTTGGGGAATACTTACTACATTGCATGGAGGCTTTTATTTATTTAGTTTGTTGACCAAGGTGGTGGACTGATCACATAGAGTTCATTTCAAACATAGCCAACCAACAGATAATATTTGGATATGACAAGTTCATACTTATAAAGAATAAAAATACCCAACCTTTTGTTTTTTTTTTCTTCCAAGACTCTCTGGCACAAAGTATCTAGACTTGACCTTTGTTAGATGGGTTTCTGATTATATTATAGTTTATCTTATGCAACAAAATATTATATTTATTATATTTTGTTATCTTAAGGTCCCCCCATTGTACCCCCATCTCTTGTGCTTCTTAATTTTACATAGGTATCGGATCTCTCTTTATAAACTAATACCCAAACTACTGTATCACAAGCTAACCTACATCTTTTTCTTTTATTAGATTAAGCACACTCTCATCCCCCCTCAGTGCATCATGGATCTGGGCTCCCAGATAAGCTCCTACAAGCAATAATACCCCAGTGCCTCTTTTACTGCTTTCATCTACTGGATGCTTGAATCTTCTCATATGCTTCCTCATATGGTTTATGTATGTGTCTGGGAGTTTACCTTCTGCCCAACTGTAACTTTTGTCTATCTAATTTTTTTTGTGCTGTGGTTCCATAGTACATCACCTTGCCACTCTTATCCTGACTCTGTCTCTTAACTCTGCCTTTCCACTTTACATAGTCTATACTGTCCTATCTACCCTCCTTCACTTCCTTTCTGGCCATCTCCTAATATTTTTCTCTCTCCCTCCTCTAGCAGTCTTTTCCGTCTTTCCCCATCTCTCCCTTCACAGGTTCTGTCACTACCGACACTCCGCTATTACTTGTACACCCACCAAAACAACTACTTACATTTTTCTCTCTCCCATTTTTTTCACCCACACTAACTCCTCTATCGGCATTTTTTAGCCACATTTCTCCACCTTTAACTTCTTTGCTACACTGACATCTCCTCCCGAATTCCTCTCCTTTAATTTCCTTACTTTGCTGATTGTTTTCTTTTCTTCAAAGCAGAACTGGGAAAGGGGGCCTGCCCACTCCGTTCGCCTCGCTCGGGCACACTCCGCTCCCCTACTCTGCCCCCATTCCCACCCACCCCTAGTTTCACTACACTTAGACTCTTCTAACCACTCACCTCTCATTCCTCGGCCAGTAAATCCCTCACTGTCTCTAACCACTCACCCTCCCTCAACCAGTTTCACTCCTCTTTGTCCCTCCTTATCTCTTCCTGTGCTTTTAGTTCATCACTCCCTGTTCCAATTCCTCTCACCAGAAATGCCTCCCATTAAATATCAAACTCTCTCCCTAATCCCTCTTTCCTTAATCTTTTTAACTCTAGTCAAAGCCACACAACTGCACCCTCTCTCCCCACCTCCCTATTCACACTCCTCCTTCCATTTTCCATGCAACCCATTAACATCTTCTCTGATATTAGCCCCAGCCTCTTTCACTGTTATCCTATTCTGCATGCCAAAATCCCCCTTTACTTTTTTAAACTACAACCTCCCTTATTCACAAAATTCCCTTTTCCGTTCCCTTCACTTCCATCTCTCTAAATTTTCTAACCTCATTCATCAGTTCTCTCATATCCTTTACATTCTCTCCTGCTCAGGCGACATCCATCCCAATCCAAGCCTCAGCATTTCTTACAACCAGTGAAACTCTAACCTATCTATATCCTCCAAATCTCTCCACATAACTACTCTGTTTCCAAGGCATCTGTAATAAAACTTCAGAACTGCATGCCTGGCTTTCCCAAAATAAAACTGATATCCTAGCAGCCACTGAAACATGGCTAAAATCCCTCATTCAGGATTCAGGGCTTCTTCCACCAAACTTTACTATTATTGGATATGACTGTCAAAAGAAAAAAAGTAGGTGGTGTGGCCCTGATCTATCCAAACTTCCTCAGTATTATTCCATATAAAGACCAGATCCCGCTATTCCATAATGCTGAGATATTGATTTCTTTTCTTGAAATTAATCACTCTAAAAAACTTTGTATTGTTGTCCTATACATCCCTCCCGGAAACAACATCCTAACTTTAGAAAGCATTTTATCTTGGATTTCCTTCACTATAAAGAATGAAACTGTTATCCTCGTGGACATGAATATTGGTCAGTCCTCTGTCTCTTCCAGTCAGTCCCTCGCTTGTATAAACCTATTTCACTTCACTCAACTTATTAATACTCCTACTAGGTACACCAACAAAACTAATGTTGGATCCATCGTAGACTGGATTTTAGTCTCAGACCCTTCTAAATTTATAACATCTGGAAAAATGTCTAACTCCATTAGTGACCATCTCCCAGCCTATGGTATCCGAGCATGCTCAGCAATCCCAAAAACCCACAGTACCAAATGAGTCCAGAATTTTTCCAAATTCAATCCCAATGCTTTCAATAGGATTCTGAATAGCATTGACTGGAATATCCTTAAGACTCTCCCCGTGGATTGGATGATACTTTACTGTACTTCAGTAATTCTTTTCAAAATATTTTATATAGTCTAGCCCCTTCAAGAACTAGAAGAATCAGAAGCAATAATGTCCCATGACTGACGGGGCAAAGCATGGAAGGCTTGGCTTAAATCTCAAAATACATCTAATCTTATTATAAACAGCTCTGCATCCTAGCTAAGAAGATTATCTTTAAAGATAAGCAGCAGTACTTCTGGAATCAGCAAAGAACCAGAATAACTAATCCAAAAGCTTTCTGGTCTTCATCAACAACCTCCTCAGCCCTGACACTAAACCCAACCCCTGCTCATACCCTGATAAACCACCAGAACAAATTGCACGTCTCTTTAATTCCTACTTTATTGACACTGTCAGCAACATTATCTCCACCTTCTTCCATCCTCTCCACAACACCAGCACTACCTTTTCACTGTCATCCTCTTACCAACACTCTCCACCCACTGACATTCACTTTCCAAATGGCATACATCTGTCTCCTCCACCACTTTTTACTCTCTCTCCTCTCCCTACCTATCAAATAAAAAAAAATGCTTTTAAAACTTAAGTCATACTCCAACGCTGCTGACAATATCTCTGCCAAATTCCTCAAAATAGCAGCAGACTCAGTGGCCTACCCCATCGGCTTCTTGATTAATAGATCTATTCAGGAATCCTATGTCTCTGGACTCTGGAAAAAAGCTATAATATTATCTCTTCATAAATGTGGTCCTTAAGCCGACATCTCCAACTTGCAATCCATAGCTCTTCTCACCCCTATCTCAAAAATTCTAGAAAAGTGTGTTCAAAAGCAACTTCTCGACTTCCTTCTAAAACATAATCTTCTCTGTCCTACTCTGCACGCTTTCTGCCTGGGACATAACACATCCACTGGATTAATCTCATTCTTAGACACTGTCAACAAAGTTCGAGACTGGTAACATTGTCTCAGCCCTTTTCCTGGACTTATCTAAAGCTTTTGATACTCGCTCTCACTCTGTCCTTTCCCAACTCTCTAGTATTGGCTTATATCCTCAGTCTCTTAACTGGTTTAAAAACTACATCTATAACAGAGAGCATGCTGTCAAATGGCAACACTGCATTTCCCTTTACATCCATAACCCTTCAGGTGTTCCCCAAGGTTCAATTTTAGGCCCACTTCTATTTAACATTTTCATTAATAATCTCCACCAGGCTGTTTAGCAAGCCTCTCTAGTCCAGTATGCAAATGATTCCACAATAGTTTGCTCTGCCCACAACTTAAACACCCTAAAACAAATCACCCAAGATGCTTTTACCACAGTGGAAACCTGGCTTCACAATAATCACCCATCTCTAAATCCCCAAAACACAAAACTTATCATCTTCACTCCCAAGAGAAATTTACCCATTAACTTAGCTGACTTCGAAATTCTCTCACTTAACTTTACTGAAATTGAATTAGTTACCCATACTAAACTATTAGGGGTAATCATAGATGAAAATCTCAAATTCGAGCATCACTTTCAAAATAACATAAACAAAACCCATAAGAAACTGGGGTTACTATGTAGACATAACAAATTCCTCTCCTTCCCTTTTAAACAAGCACTAGCTTTTTTCATACCTTCTACCCTCACTTATTTATGGTGCTTCCCTATTAACTAATCTGCAGTCCTCCTTAATGACAAAATTAGAAACATGCTATAGTAAGACTGCTAAATTTGCTACTAATAGTCGGCACTCCACTCACCATTGTCTTTCTCTCAAGCAACTACAATGGCTCGAACTCCCCTATCACCTTCTCCTCCTGCAGCTCTCAATCTGTCATAAACTTGTATATACACCTCAGGACTGTCCAGCACTCAGCTCCCTCTTTACCTTGTAAACACCATCTTGTTCCCTATGCTCTGAAAACCAGTACCTTCTCCAAGTACACAAACCCAAACTACCTGCAGGTCAATTCCTGTACTCCTGGACAATCTCCAAAATTTGGAATAACCTTCCAGTATCTCTACGCCTTCAGCCAAGACTTTCTAGCTTCAAAACCACACTCCATAGCCACTTTTCTTCCATATGGATCTGTAACTGCTCATTTCTCTCCTCAACCATTACCTAAACTCAATCTTCCAGTTTTTCTATGTAGATATATTAGATTTATTTATTGAATCTTAATATACAACATGAACGTTTTTTTTTTTTGCCAGTAACTTTTTGTATCTTTTGCAATTTTAATCTCTTTATCCTAAAATACTTCTTTGTTAAAAATGTTTTGACTTTTGTTCAGATTTGCTTAGTTTTGCTCTTGTTTTATTTTCTTTGTAAATTCTCTAGAGCTTTTCTCCTTGGGCTTCCACTGAAAATGGGATAGCCTGGCCTAGAAGACTTTCCCAGTAAACAAATGTCAGTAAATAAATAAATAGAATAAGCCATTGCCGCAAGTCATTAAGGCATGTTCTAGTAGAGCCTAAGCCGTCTTAGTAGCCTTTTTTAGAAATTCAGCTATGTTAATGACAATTGTGCAGCAGCTGCACACTTTTCTGTTAATACTTTTAAAGAACATTACAAATTGGATTTCATTTCCAGATATTCTCTTGGGGCTACCATTTTCAATTGGGTATTCTCCTGGGGTCCACCCAATAGAAGATATTCTCTTGGGGTCCACCCAATAGAAGATATTTTGCACTGTGCCCTGCATGTTACTGAAGATGGACTTCACTTTTAGATACAAAAGATCTGTACAATTAGATCCATCTTCAGTAACAGCCTCACTTTGGCTAAGAAGTTGCCACTTGTCTTGTATTACTTTTTTATTTAATGTAACTAACCTCAAGTCTAGGACGTTAGGATAACACAGTGCATTATTACATAGGGGAAGTGACTTAGCAGCCCAGGAAAGATTGGTTGGCAATCCAAATATCTGTGGTCTTGTGAGGTAGAAAGGATGGAACTACTCTTACAGATCTACCATCATGGTCCCAGGGCTCCATATCTAGTCTTTGCCTAACTGCTCAGTTTGATTATAGTCTGCCCAGGTGCAAGAACCACAGGCTTATTTTATTCAGTTAAGGAGCATGAGTCAAATTCTGGGAGTGGTGCCATCATCCAGTCATCCATAGTGGAGTTCAGGGATTGTATTGTATTGTATTTATTTATTTTTTGCTTGTCTGTGCTCTTCATGCTGTAGCTATGACTTCTGCCTTGTCAGTGAATCACAGGACACATGCACATGTATTTCTAAACATCCCATCCCCAGTTCCATTTGTAGTGTGCTGTCTGCTGCTTAGGTAAGCATTGTCCTACAAACTGCAGCCCCCTTCCCCTGAAATGAGTGGGCTCATTTTAGCTGCTCTACCTCCTCATTTCAGCTGCGACAGTGTTTGAGACACTAATGACATTTTGATCATTTAGAGCAAAGTCAGATGGTTATTCCCCTAAACCACAGATATGCCCTGTATGTAAAGTAATTTTGAGAGTGTAGGATTTTTTTAAATTTATTTCATTGTATGTACATAGGTGGGGTTGGAAAACCTGGTACTTTCGTTTTAAATGATTAGCCTGAGTTACTACCCACAACAACTGGCTACTAGATGGATTGCAGTTCCCTTGGGGTAAAAATAGTCTGGCAAATTATGTCATGTGCCTTTCTGTGTCCCCCCCTTTTTTTTCTTAAAAAGGTTTAAGTTGAAAATGTGATTAAGGAGTTCAGATTAACCTATAATCAGAATTTGTTTTCAAGTACACATTTTATTTTTGCCAATTTGTAAACTGATATTTGTTTTAGTTGAAGAAGGCTGTCATATTCCCTGTGGATGCTTTAGGTAGCAGTTAGTGGTTGTTAAACATCAGAAGTATTTCTTTTTTGCATACCAGTGAATGCCTTATGTTCTTATTTCCAGACTGCCGAGACTGACAGAATGTCCTATGTTGGGAACAACTTTGGGACTGGTTCCATGAAATGCAACTCCCTCTGCAAGTAAGTGTGTGTTTAATTTATGAGTAAATACAAATGCTTTCCGTTGTACTGAAGCTTTGAATGCAAACATGTACAGATTTGGAGAACACCAGTGAAATTAATTTTTTTTAATGTTTGTGTTAATTAGTGTATCCTTCAAGGGTTATCACATATAGCAGGTGTAACTTTTGGAAGTTCTGGAGAGCGGAAGATACTCTGTCAGGTTACTGGCCCTTCCTTGCAAACCTGCTGACACTTGTGATTGTGAGCATTAATCACAAGTCTTGCATATCCTCCAAAAAAAGGAAGCCAATCTGGTGGTCCCCTGCCATAAACAAACTGTACAACAGAAGCAACAGAAGGAAGAAACTGTTGCAAAAGAGAGTACAATCCCATACGTGGAGGAGCTCCCTGGTCAGCCTCAGTAAGAAGCTGGGATCCCTGATAAAATCCTCCAAAGCTAGTTACGAAAACAAAATTGCCACTGATTCTAAAGACAACCACAAAGCATTCTATAGCTATGTCAGGAATCTCAATTGCAACACTCAGATCTGCTCTGAGTTGCAGCACAATGGCACTAAATACACAGACCCTACTGATATTGCCAACATCCTGGCAGATAGGTTCAGTGCTAACTTTACCCCCCTCTCACCCCTTAAAGAGCCCATCTCTATACCCGAAGAATGCAAAGTTCCTGTAATCATGGCTGCACAGGTAAAAACACACTCTCCAAAGCCAAGAACACAGCATACATGGGACCAGACTGCGTTCTACACGAACTACAGAACTAACTGGCACCCCACCTAAGTATCATGTTCAATCATAGCCTCACCTCAGGCTTTGTGCCTGCTGAATGGCGCACAGCGACGGTTATCCCACTCCACAAGGGGGGAGCCACCATGGACCCCGGGAACTACTGCCCCATTAGCCTGACGAGCTTGGTCTGCAAGGCCATGGAAGTATCATCATGGAACTTATAAACAAAGACATTGGTAATCTCCAAACTCTGGACCCCACCCAGTTCGGGTTTGTAAAAGACAGATCATGTCTCCTAAACCTGATAGACTTCTTTGAAGCAGTCACCAAAGCCGTAGACAAGGGAAAGGTGGTTCACACAGCCTATCTAGATCTTGCCGTGGCTTTCGACACCATCCCCCACTCTGGAATTATAGATAAACTTGCTAAACTAGGTATAAATTCCTGTCACAAGATGGGTTGCCAACTGGCTCACTGACAGAACCCACACTGTGAAAGTAGCAGACTCCAAATCTGACATCAGACCAGTGACAAGTGGAGTACCACAGGGTTCAGTCCTGGATCCTCTCCTGTTTGGTATCTACTTCTCTTAAGGTACAGGCTAACACAGAAGGTCTTTGGCTAACCACGTTCGCAGATGACTGCAAACTAGGAGCCATAATCTAAACTCCTAACGATGTGGACATCCTACAAAAAGGCCTCACTGAGACAGATGCCTGGTGTAAAAGCCATGGCCTCAAGCTCAATACCAAAAGTGCATTGTCATCCCCTTTGGTAAAAACTATGTACCCATGAACTACAACATAGGCGGTAGTATACTTAACACCGAAAGTGTGATAAGAGACCTTGGGACACAGGTGGACAGTAGTCTCTCCTTTGATAATCACATCGCCACAGTAGCCAGGAAATCCTTCTACGTGGCACACCTCATCACAAAAGGTTTCTCATCCAGAAAAAAGAGGTCATTGTTCCCCTCTACTCATCACTCATTAGACCCATTATAGAGTACAACGCCCCTTTTGGTATGTACCTCACATCTACAACAACTGGAAAGGCCGCAGAAATACCTCACAAAGAGGATTACTGGCCTCAAACAGATGCAATACGCAGACCGTCTCAAAAACCGCCAGCTTTACTCAGTCGCATATCGCCTACTCAGAGGTGATCTCTGCCTAACGTACAAAGCTATGTCAAACCCAGAGCTGTTGGACATGCTCCACTTAAAGAAATCCCAATCCCTCCGAGCTTCACACTCTAGGGACCTAAACCTTGTCACCACAATAAACAGAACATGCCGGAGGGATAGATTCCTGTCCCAGAGACTTCCCATACTCTGGAATAAACTACCTATCTATATCAAACAAAGCTACTGATTAGCACTCTTCAAGAAAAATCTTGATGATTGGATGGGAAATAGGAAATTCACCCTGGGGATCACCTCTGTGGCTCTGCTCGACAGTGGCACAGGAAAATCATTTTCTTGGGTGGCAAAAGCCAGGGTACCTTTTTGGCTGGACTTGTATAGGCCCCAGGGCCGATAGCCTAGTACCTACCTATGAACCTATAAATGCTGGACAGTACCATTTCTGTCCATTTTATTTCATCAGGGGACAAACTGCAAAAACGTGGAAGTAGCTGAGTGGAAAGTTTCCACCAGTTGTGCTCTTGCTACCCCAAAGTGGCTTGTCCTACTCACCCCTGGAGTGACATCAGTCCCAGGATTGGGAGATTAACCCAGTTCAGTTCCTCACAGTGCCCAGATACTGAATGGCCAGGAGTCCCACGTGCTAGGAGCGAGTAATGAGCTTCCATTTTTTAATGAAATTCATTATCTATGCCTAGCATAGAGCAAACATAATTGAAAACTTGGCAGGTGCACCAGCTCCACGTGAAGTGTTCAAGCGTCATGTCTCCATTGGTATGGCACCTCTAGTATTGCTGACCAGTGGGCCTGCCTGCAGTATCAAGGCCACCACAAAGGTGGAGCTATATGGACTTGAAGTAGATCTTACCTGTATGATGGTCTGGAGTATACACACATGACAGCCAGCATATGACCATCATGTCTGCTTTGTCCTCATCCATGACAAGGGACAGGCATGCAGGGTCAGTAGCCCACAAAGTAATGAACTGTGTTTTATAGATGTAGGTCTCTGCAAGTCATCCTCAGTGGAGTTTGGAGTTGCTCACACACCACCCAGGCACACCCACATACACCATTCTCAGCTTCCCCTCAACTGTGATTCCCTGAGTATATAACACAGCTCCAACTATATGTGGAACTTGCAATTACAGGCTGTCTGGCTTCACCCCAGGTATTGTCTTCAGTACATAGATTCCACATATAGGTGGGGCTGCTGCTTTGCTATCTCAGGCCATTGAACTCTGCAGGCCACTTCATTTTGTCAGCTTTGTACATTTTGAATTTCACCACTGTACAATGCTAATTTTTTTTCATTGCAAACCCATTTCCCCTTTTGAAATTGGATGTAGTGCTTCAGTCGTCCACATTAGCATACATTTAATGGGGACTGGTAGACCCCCATGTTTTGGACTCCATCATGGAGTAACTGCACCATGTGGTATGTTGCTTCACACCACAGTCCTCCTGGAATCTGGTCCCAGATGTGACATGTCATCCTGTAATGAATAATCTTAAGTGTTTCATTCTGTTCCGATATTAAGTAGCTCATTTCTTTATTCTTTTTTTGATACTTGAACAAATTACAACAGCACCATTTTCAGGAGACTGGGAGAACATTTTATTGCACAGGGAAATGTTGTTTCAGATTAGGTTAGATGCAACTAACCCACCAGGGTTAAATGAACACATTTCAATTTCAAGTGAATTGAAAAAACATTCACTTATATTTTAAAGTATATGAAGCATCTATTATATTCAGTACTATAGCTGTAACATCTAGTTACTGTTGCTTTATTTCCGTTTGCTATGTTTAATTGGTTGATTGGTTCTATTGAAGGTTTCAAACGGGTGTGTCTTTGTATTTAAAAGTTTTTACTTCACTATTTGTCTTGGTTCTGAGGATGTCTTAATGTAGACGAAAGCGCTTAACCAAGTGGATTTGTTACTTTCAAGATTTTTAGATTAAAACTGTGTTTTAGCCTTCTGGCTGGCTTCATCATCTTTATTATTGGAATTGTTTCGCAGCCTGAATACTTGTGGATTATTTTGGTAGCTCATTTCTTTGTTATCTCCTGGTTTCTAACTGCAAATGTTTCTCTGTTATCAGTTCTTTTTAGCATTACTGTAGAAATTAGATCATTACTGCAGATGCATGTGGGGAAAATGTTTACAAAAGAAATAAAAAGCATGTGAATTTTTTTTTTGCTGTTTGGGCCCTAACATTATATCTTTGATTGTGAGTAGTGAAGAGTTTAAAAATTCACCACAACCAGGAGATGGAAGCAGGCTAGCCTTTACCTTTATAATGAAGCAGCAGGTAGCTTCAAGATGTTCCTTTTGCAGTTTTTTGATTCTTTGCCTACTTCGTCTGTATTTACTTATATGAAGGAGCACTGCATATCTTGCTATGAGTCAAAGTTCCACTAATCTAAACATGCTTCTTCCCTCTTTCAAGTGTCTTTCTTTAAGGTCCAAACAACATTATTTCCAGGTCTTCATTCTCAGTCACACAAGTGTAGTGGCACCTCCCCAACACTTAGTTTTGGGAGCAAAACTGTGGGTTTTGTTATTACACCTTCACTCTCTAGAGCAAACTAGCAGACCGAGATTCCACAGGACATAATTGTGACCTTGGGGTCACTGAATGAACTTCTTTGCCTTACTACCACCATACAGCTGTTGGCTGTTTACATTTGTGGGTCAATATATGCTGGCCCTTATGCACCTCCTGTTTGGATCCTCTGCCTTCCCATTTTCCAAACTGGACTTTTAATATCTGTTCAGTATGTGATGGAAGATTGCCTAGTGGCTGTACAAGAGCACAGTACAGCATTTCATGTTTTTTTTTATCAGTGCTATTCCCTTTCTATCTTCACAGCCCCTGAATGCACTTTTACCATGGTCTTGTCCCATGGGTTGCCAAGCATTATGTTGTATCTGATATCAACCAACTATGCAGCTGCAGCTTCTCTCCCTCCTGAATTGGAGGAACACAAAAATTGTCTGGGAAAATGATAGGATGAGCTTTTGTTTGTTTCATTCTGAATTTACAGCCTCAGTTAAGTCAGAAGTAGTAGAAGTGTCCGAGTTGCTGACTGTCGAAGACATTAAATCTTCATCCTTCAGTTATCCTAAAGATGTCACCTTTGGAGAAGCATTTGTACTCAAGGAGTTGACCCTAGAGTGTCAAGCTATGCAGTTTCCTTCACCTAAAAGACACCTTACTGCTGAAATGGAAAAGGTTTTTCACAGATGCACTGCTTGTAAGTCCAAACTTGCTTATGACCTGGTTACCCACTCTTTACTTGTTATATTACTCAATAGATTATTCTTTTGAGTGTCCCCTTTTAGATAGTATAGAGATTAGCTGTTTAACAGATCCTCCCTAATTAAACTTTACAGCACCCTGTCTAAAAATTGGAAACGCCTTTCAGGTGTATTCCAAGGCTGAGTAGTGGGCTTGCTTCTGTTTTCATTTTTTATGGATGACCTCAACATAGATATTTTAAAAACGTGTTTACCATTTGCACATACAACCAGCCAGGCTAGTTCTTTGTTTAGGCTTAAAGTCTTGGACTGTTTCTCTACAAAATAAAGACATGTAACTAAAAAGTACAAGGGGGGTACTACCAGAACTCATTCTGCATTGCTGAGACATAACAGATATTTATCAACCTGTCCCTCTGTACTCTCTGTTCAGGAGCTGCGTTTAGACTAGATAGGACAAAGTGCATAGACCAAGGATGTCCCTTACACACACACACACACACACACACACACACACACACACACACACACACACACACACACAATCAATTAGAAATGTACATAACTCTGCTACCCACGAAGCAGTACAAACCCTGACATTTTTTCTAGCCAGCTATATTTTTTTGTCAGTTTCTAAGCTGTTTTAAAAACATTCCAGTGTCTCAGACTTTTGAATGAAAATGTTGAAAGGGTTCTGGTACAGTAGCATGATACAAAACTTCCTGAAAAAATGTTATCTATTTGCACAGGTTAAAGACAATGTTCCTTGAAAAATATGCCATACTCTCAAACTTTTGCAGTTACTCAACAGCAGGGGCAAATGGAACCCTTCACTTTACAGTTCACAGAGGTATCATGGAAATAGGCATCCCATTAAGCATATTAAAGGCAAGATCATGGGAAAAAAAAGTTAAAAAATAGCCACAAAATAATAACCCCTAAACTGAAACAAATCCAGACCTAAATAACACACAATAGCTAATAGCTGGGTAACTACAGCAGAGCTAGTAAGAGAGATGGCTAGAAAGGTGCTTGGTGTGACATCTGGAAAGAGGAAGGAGGACAAGGAGACCTGGTGATGGAATGAAGAAGTACAGGGGAGTATACAGAGAAAGAGGTTGGCGAAGAAGAAGTGGGATTGTCAAAGAGATGAAGAAAGTAGACAAGAGTATAAGGAGATGAGGTACATGGCAAAGAGAGAGGTGGTGAAGGCTAAGGATAAGGCATATGAAGAGTTGTATAAAAGGTTGGACAATAAGGAGGGAGAAAAGGACCTGTACCGATTGGCTAGACAGAGGGACCGAGCTAGTAAAGATGTGCAGCAGGTAAGGGTGATAAAGGATAATGAGGGAAACGTACTCACAAGCGAGGAGAGTGTGTTGAGCAGATGGAAAGAGTACTTTGAGGGGTTGATGAATGAAGAGAATGAGAGGGAGAGAAGGTTGGATGATGTGCGGATAGTGAATTATGAAGTGCAGTGGATTAGCAAGGAGGAAGTAAGGATAGGGGCCAAGGGTACTAGCTGCTAGATCAAGGGCCTAGGGAACTAACCAAAGGGAACTAACCAAAGGGGCGGTGAATGCCGCACAATGTGGCTGGGCTAATATATGCCTTTGGGCAGATAGCCCAGTACCTACCTATGAACCTATAGCTATGAAGAGGATGAAGAACGGAAAGGCTGTTGGTCCAGATGACATACCTGTGGAAGCATGGAGGTGTTTAGGTGAAATGGCAGTGGAGTTTTTAACTAGATTGTTTAATGAAATCTTGGAAAGTGAGAGGATGCAATGGATAATGTTTTGGTACCAATTTTTAAGAATAAGGATGATGTGCAGAGCTGTAGTAACTACAGAAGGATTAAACTGATCAGTCACACCATGAAGTTATGGGAAAGAGTAGTGGAAGCTAGGTTAAGAAGGGAGGTGATGATTAGTGATCAGCAGAATGGTTTCATGCCAGGAAAGAGCACTACAAATGCATTGTTTGCTCTGAGTGTTGATGGAGAAGTACAGAGAAGATCAGAAGGAGTTGCATTGTGTCTTTGTGGATTTAGAGAAAGCATATGACAGGGTGCCT
This sequence comes from Protopterus annectens, assembly GCF_019279795.1. Lineage (NCBI taxonomy): Eukaryota > Metazoa > Chordata > Ceratodontiformes > Protopteridae > Protopterus > Protopterus annectens. The sequence goes on along the minus strand of NC_056751.1, from coordinate 87,931,961 downwards.
AGAGAGGAGTTGTGGTATTGTATGAGGAAGTCGGGAGTGTCAGAGGAGTATGTAAGAGTGGTACAGGATATGTACGGTGGTACTGTGACAGCAGTGAGGTCTGCGGTGGGAGTGATGGATGCGTTTAAGGTGGAGGTGGGATTGATTCAAGGATCAGCTCTGAGCCCTTTCTTATTTGCAATGGTGATGGACAGGTTGACAGACGAGATCAGACAGGAGTCCCTGTGGACTATGATGTTTGCAGATGACATTGTGATCTGTAGTGAGAGTAGGGAACAGGTGGAGGAGGCCCTGGAGAGGTGGAGATATGCTCTAGAGAGAAGAGGAATGAAGGTCAGAAGAACTAAGACAGAATATATGTGTGTGAATGAGAGGGAGGATAGAGGAATGGTGAGGATGCAGGGAGTAGAGGTGGTGAAGGTGGATGAGTTTAAGTACTTGGGATCAACAGTTCAGAGTAATGGTGAGTGTGGAAGAGAGGTGAAGAAGAGAGTACAGGCATGATGGAGTGGGCGGAGAAGAGTGTCAGGAGTGATTTGTGACAGACGAATACCAGTAAGAGTGAAAGGGAAGGTCTATAAGAGGGTAGTGAGACCAGCTATGTTATATGGGTTGGAGACGGTGTTCTTCCATAAAGATAGAGTATCTATGAGAATTAATCCATCCTTCCTTCCTAAGGTGACTTCTGAATTGAATATTTCACAGCCTGTTTGTATGCCTGCTTTTTTTTCCTGAATTATGAAAACAAAGGAGAGCAAGTACTGTATACCTTGGATGTATATAGGCAACTGCATTTCTTCCTTCACAGAACAATTAGAAATGTTAGCAGTTGTTTATTTCCTTTACCCTAAACAAATTGTGGAAGAAAACCATCTCAGAAGTGACACATTAGAAACTGTCAGAGTACATTTCCTTTATTTACACAGCCAACAACGAAACTCATTCTGCAAGGGCTATTGCAACTTGCACAGCGTTCTTCAGGGCCACTTCAATGAGACTGCCACTTGGTCGCCTGTGCAAACCTTTGTCAAGCATTATAAGTTGGACTGCAACTCCAGGGCAAGAGCAGCCTTTTGTGCTTCTATCCTGATGTGTCTCCTCTCATGAGACCACGCAGTCTACATCATAGCTTGGGATTCTGATGTATATGTCTGATCAGACTGACTGAATGACTTAAATATGAAAGTTATGAATTTACTGCAACAGATCCTTTCATTTATATCTGTCCAATATGACAACCTTCCCTCTGTCTCCCTTCCATCTTCTGTAAGACCTGAAAAATCATTTGGTGAGGCCATTTTAGTCCTTATTTAGGCAGTGTTATCTACTCCTAGGTCTTTAGGTGCCAAACAAAATCTAAGGTAACTCGGGGAGGAGGTGTATTATTGGATAGAAAACATTTCTTAAAGGAACTCGAGGCTGGAGCACTGACTGATACTGTTGAGTTGTATCTGGCAAGGATCTTGAGGACTCACATGTCCTATTGAACAGACATATATGAAAGGATCTATTATTATGGTAAATACATAACATTGGTTTTGAGTGTTGCTGTGATGATTGAAATAATACAGCTGCTTGCACAGTAGAATTAATACAGCCTCCAGATACCAAGTTGTCATGAATGCAGAAGAATTAATGCAGCCTACAAATGCTATTTTGTACAAATTAGAATTAATGTAGATGTAGAACAAGAAACTGAGTTTGCTGAGAAGAGCTGACCCATTTTGATTTGCACTTTATACTCACGAGAGATCAATATACAGAATTTTAAAATGGTTGTGGGTAAAGCATTCTTTGGCATCATACTTTTAAATAGAAAGTGGTTTATATTAGAATTAATTTAGACTACAGATACTGTTTATACACTGTAGAATTAATAGAAATGAATGATGAAAAATTGGACGTAAAATATTGTTTTACATTTTATGATTCTGGGGTAGCAATATGTAGCATTTTACACTGTGGGAAAACAACATACAACATTGTAAACTTGAATAAAAAAGACAGGACAAAGATTGTTAGCAGGAAAGAAAATAGCAAGGATTTTGGTTTTTGTTTTCCAAGAAGAAAATGGCAACAATTTTGGTTTGGTTTGTGCTGCAAGACATGCCTCCTCACTTGCAAGCCAAAACCAGTGGTCTGTGGCTGACCAAGTTTGCACATGACTGCAAGCTGGGCGCTGTCTTAAATTCCCCTAGTGATGTGAACATCCTCCAAGAGGACCTTACCAAAACTAATAAAAAAAAAAAAAACACAGAGAAAGCGAAGAACACCAACTGCAGAAGCATAACATTCAAAATTGTTTAATACTCCAGCGCCTCGGCTAGCAAGCCTTTCACAGAGTTAGCATCACAGTAGCACAAGCCACACTTAAATAAATATCACATCATTAATCAATTAACTAAAACAATTAAACACAAACTCATAATTAATACTTAATGCAGAAAAGCCTGCCACTCAAGTTCTTTGTTTAAACCATAAGGCACCAAAGTGCCAAACTTTAAAATACAAACTGCTTCTTTATATAACAGTTTGTTTTTAAGTGCAACATCATCCTTAATCAAAACTTGTTCTAAAAGGCATGCTTTTAAACTGGTACAAGACCCCAAGTGTACTGCATGAAAATGTGATGCCACAGGGCTATCCAAATTTTGATTCTTAATGTCTCTTAACATGCTCTTGTACTCTGATTTTAATCATTCTTTTGGTTTATCCTATAAAGAATAAACCACAAGGGGCAGGAGAGAGAGTAAACCACTCCCTTAGGCACACAGGAGAAAATAGCCCTAGGCTGAAAAAAAATGGCATTTATTTTATCAAAAGTCCTAACCACGTATAGAGCATTTACCACAGGGAAATGTACCAGAATTTTGTAAAGGAATAGTTAAAATTTCAGTAGGCATAGAGAACAAATTATGAACAACCATGTCTTTTATATTTCTGTCTGTCTTATAGGAGACAGTAAAGGAGTCAGGTAAATTCTTAATCCCATACTTCTTATGTAAGAATGGCCAGTAGCATCTTAAGATTTTTACTAACTCAACAGTATAAATATTATAAGTAGTGACAAAATATATATTTTTATCACTAATATTCCCTGCATGACTCCTATATCTATTCACAGACTTCGTATCATCTGGAACATTAACCACACTAGTGGTATCCCTTCTCAAGCACAACAATTTATTCAGAGAATTAATAATTAATTCATTGCTGTATCCCCTTTGTTTAAAGGCTATACAAGAATGCAAAATCTCTTCCTTGAGAGACTGAATGTTATTACACAGCCTATTTATTGTGGGTAACTCATTATAAGGCAAAGCCTTTAAAATATGGGGGGGGGGGCGTGGCAGCTGTTACTGTCTAAAAATGAGTACCATCATCATATTTTTTGTGAATCTTTGTAATAATCATATTATCAACAATATTTAGCTCCACATCTAAAAAAAACAGAAATGCCTTTTTGTACACCATCAAATTGTAAGCCAGAACGGTTTTCCTGGAGAGAAGCTACAAAAGAATGAACTACCCATGCACCAACCTTACATAAAAAAAAAATTAAATCATCAATAAGTCGGTTGTAAAGAACAACATACTTATTAAAAAAACTCTAACTCAAATAAACTCATTACCGAGTTAGCATACATAGGTGCAAAGGATGCACCCATTGCTGTACCTTGCATCTGTTGATAGATGCAGTTGTTATGTTTAAAAAAAGTTATGGGTTAAACTAAAATATAACAATTCTATAACAAAAGTACTAACCGGGCTAGTGCCTAGGAAAAACCTAAGAGCTTCAAGTCCCACCTGATGTGTAATACTCGCATAAAGGCTCTTGACATCAAAAACCATCCAGAAAAAAACCTTCTTGACAAGTGATGGTCTCTATATTTTTTAGAAAATGAAAAGAATCTCTTATATAAGAGTCTAAACCAACAACATAGCTAAGCAAGTAAGTATGAAGGAAAAGACCCATATTGTGTAAAAAAGAAATTCTCAGCTGCCACAGTTGGCCTTCTAGGAGGGGGAAAACCTTTCTTTTTGATTTTTGGCAAGCAGTAAAATTTTGCCAAACAACTGCCTTTCAATTTAAATTTAACTTCCACATCTTGCTTGGAAAAGTAGCCAAGTCTGTAACCCTTGTGTAACAAATCTTTAAAGCTATCTATAGCTGCATAATATTCATGTTCACTAGCCACACGTATATATTACTGTCAGAAAGATGATCCATACACATATTAAAATATTGCATATAATGCAACACAACTATTTTTTGATCTTTGTCTGAAGGCCTGATAACAATAGCCCTCCTAGTACTAAGACATTGCAGTGCATTCAGCCTTAGTCAAATTTATAACATACTTTAGCTTTTTCTTTTTTAAAGGTATTCAAACTAACCTCAAGAGCATAATTTACCATAGATGAAAACTCTTGAATGGTATTAACAAAAGGGGGGAATGAATTTACTACTATGTGGTACCTTAGAAGTATCTAAAAGACAGTAGGCATTAATGTCATATGAATCCATTGATGAATTACATGAGAAAAAAATCACATTCCCCATCCTCCCCATCTGTGTCAATGGAGGGGGCATCCTCAGACACAATCTTAATAATCCAACAAATGTAATTTCCTAGACAGCTTAAACAGTTCAGTTTTACAGACTGGTCCCCTACACATAATCGAAATGCCACAAAGTCGAAACCCATATGGCCAAGACCATATGTTCGACTTTTGGAATGCAGACCATGTGTAACGGACATCTCCGTGCAGTGCGGAATTGTAATATTCCATTTCCACACTCTAGTGTGATCTTGGAGTTGGTATATTAAAGTTACGGAGGGTGTGGGGGGTGCAGTGGGGCATAGCTCCCCCCCCCCACTAACACTTAGAAAGTCAGTTAATGTTGTGTATTTTCTTTGTTTTTACATGTTCGAAATTGCGGAAGTCGAACGTATGGTCTCGGCCATATGGGTTTTGGCTTTCTGCAATTTCGATCATGTGTAGTAGACCCTTACAGACATGATCATGGCAGAGATGTGGGAATAAATTTTAACCCACGCTGTAATACTGATAATTCTGTACAAGGGTTACCTGTAAAGTTTACAATCAAGTTGTCACTACTGGTAACACTGGTAACACTGGTTGATTTTACTGCATTACAAACATTGGTATAGTCAATATCTTCTTTTCTTACTGTTAAAGTTCAGTCCCTCCTTATTGTTCTGGAAATACCCTCATTTTCAATTATTATTCTTGGTTCCTGGTCTGTTGTAACTCCGAAAGTTCTCCTGCAATATAATGGGGTTATTGGGGCTGTGGAAGGGGAGGAAAAGCCCTAGTTTCATTGTCAGATTCCCCAGCACTACTGTTGACATTAGAAGAGGCAGAAGAAAAATATACTTGCCGTTTCCACTTAGCAGAAGTGGCTCCAAGAGCCTCCTTATGTGTTTTGTTTAACTGTCTTCTTCAAAATGTTCCCTGATCTGTAATCTCAGAGGTCCCTTTCTAATTTGTGAATCTTCCTTTTAATGATGTCACCGGAATTCTCCTCAAGTGAAGCATTCATTGAGCATAACTGCTCACAATGAACTGTACCAGTTTGTGCAGACAGGGGAGAACAAGAGACTGAAATTTCTACCCTTACTTTTCGTTGTTTAAGAACATCTCTTTCAAGTAAAATTTGGATCCATTCTTTAACACAATGATGGGCAGCCACTACCCATCTATTTTCAAACTGTTTATCAGCAGGATCAGTAGAATAAAAAGGAGTAGTGGGGCATTTAACAAAACACAGACCCCTGGGTGTAATATAAAGATCTAAATATCTCTTAAGCCCCAAAATATTATAATAAATCACATTTTCTTTGTTAAGCAACCTCTCAAGGGAATCAATATTACTACGAACCTCAGTGGAAAAGTATTACCAGCCATAGGTCCACCAAAATTTTGAAATGGATTATCACCTCTCCTGGATCTGCCTTCCTCCAGAAATCTTTCCCAGGGCACAGGAGTCTCTGTATGCTGAGCTGAAGTGCCTTCCAGCACTGCACCTGGTTGTAAATTATTCCTCAGGGAAGACTGACCAGAAGACTGTCCAGAATCAATAATGTAATCTCGAAATAAGTGAGACAGCTGCAGAAGTGAATCATTGGCCATAATCTCTAAACAACAAAATAAAAAAAAATTAAAAAAAGCACAGATAAAGCGAAGAACACCAACTGCAGAAGCATAAAATCCAAAATTGTTACCCAAGCTAATGACTGGTGCCAGAAGCATGGTCTCAAACTAAATGCCAATAAAAATGCATCATTATCCCCCTTGGGGAAAATGGAGTCTCCACTAATTATCACATTAATAACAGCGTACTAAGCACGCAATCAACTGTGGGGAACTTTGGCACCCAGGTTGATAGCAACCTGACTTTTGACCACCATGTTACCTCTGTTGTACAGAACGCTTTCTACATGGCCCAACTCATAAGTAAGGGTATTTCATCCAGGAATAAGGAGGTCATAACATCCCTGTACTCCTCCCTTATTAGACCCATTATCAAGTACAATGCCCCCTTTGGCATGTATCTTGCCAAGCACGTGCAGCAGCTGGAGAGACCACAGAGGTTCTTGACCTGAAAAAATCGAGTGTTTCAAACGCCTGTCCTATACAGATAGGCTAAAAGCCCTGTCACTGTACTCAGTCTCATATAGATTACTCAGAGGTGACCTGTGTCTGGCATACAAAGCCATCTCAGACCCAGCCTTGATGAAGTTGCTGCATATCTGTAAGTCAAACTCCACTCGCACAACCCACGTGCAAGCCCTTAGCCTGGTCTATGACATTAATAGAACTTGTTGGTAGGTTAGATTTGTGTCCCAAAGACTCCCCCATCTATGGAATAGACTCCCATTCCATGTCAAGTAGAGTCTCTTTCTGTCCCTCTTTAAGAGGAACCTGGACAACTGGATGGGAAACAGAAAATACACCTCTGAGATTCCCACCTGTGTCCCTGATAGACAAGGAAACACTTGCTAACTTTGTGGGAACGTGGGCAGAATTCTTTGCTAGGCTTATAAAGGTCTCCGGGCCAATAGCCTAGTATCATGCTATGAACCTATGATGAAGTGGCCTTATCAGCAGCATGCTTTAAGTTTTATTCATTTGCATGCAAGTTCGCATTGGTGTCTACTGATTTTATGATGGTTTGCTTTACTGTAATTCAGACTTGCCAAAAACATAAAAACTTAAACCAAAAAAAGCCTGTAAACAGTGGTTAACAAACAAAAAAAAAATTATACTGAAAGAAAATGTCATGACGTAAGGTGACAGATTGAGCTAACTGTGAATAAAGGAAAGAGTGAACATGGAATTACTGCTGGAAGCTAACTGTAAAGATGGTGGAAGAACATTCTTTAGATACATTAGAGCTGCAGAGACCAAAGATGCTATGCCTCTTCCTATGACTTACACTATTAGCAAGATGATTGATGTCCATGAGAAATTTGAAGCTTATTGTGAACATCTTAAGAAAATATTTTGTATTTTAAGGTATGCTACTTGAAATCTGTGTTTGATAGTAAAGACTGTGTATTAACTATTCTTCTTCATCTTTCGGCTTTTCCCGGTTAGGGGTCGCCACAGCAGATCACCTGTCCACTCACGACTGGCAGTGGAGTTTTACGGTGTTGAGTTGCCAGCCCGGCATCCAACCTTCCACAGAAGGCACACACACGTGCCTAGGGCCAGTTTAGAGTGTCCGTCAACCTACAGCATGTCTTTGGGATGTGGGAGGAAACCGTAATACCTGGAGGAAACCCACGCGACCATAGGGAGGACATGCAGACTCCGCACAGAAGGCACCTCAGCCGAGGATCGAACCAGAGAACCTCTTGCTGTGAGGCGGCAACGCTAACCGCTGCACCACCGTGGCCGCCCTACTCTGTATTAACTATGATTATACTATTTCTGTTAGTAAATATTTAAAAATTAATAAGGCCACCAGCATCCATAATATTACCAATATTGATTTCTAAGTACTAGCTAATGAAACAGAGGAACCAAAAGTGCATGGGTTTTCATCAGGTTTTACAGAAGAGCAATCACTTTATCTGTAAAAAAAATGTGGGAGACAGAAGTTTAGCTTCTATCAGTCATTTAGTATACTTTCTTGTGTAGGCAAGGATCACTGCATTAATTTTAAGTCTAAATAGATTTTTGGAAGAACTTGGTAAAGAAGGCTAAGGTTTACCAACACTACTGCTAAAAGTGCCATCACCACATTCAGTTTAGCCTTTTTATCAATATTATATCGGTTTTAAAAATCCAATCAATATATATTTATTGTGTTGCTTTAGAGCAGAAGTTTCAAGCAGATTTTGTTTATATAGATTTCTTTCAAGCCTTTGACTGTAAGAATCACAGGGTTTTGATCACTAAGGTCCTTCCGTAATTTTATGGATTCATAGCGGTTTGTCATACGTGGATGGCATATGATCTGAGTGGTTCATAATTACACTGGGTACAGCAAGGTTTTGTCCTTGTTCCTTATTTATTCACCCTGTGTTTAACAGATTTGCCTCTTGTTAAATGTGTCTTCCACAGTGTATACGTAAATAATATAAACTTAGGCAAAATTGTTACATGAACTTCAAAAGGTAGGAGAAAATAACAGAATAAATGTTGGCAAGATGCAATGTATCAGCTATAAATGATGTGAGACTGAAAGTCATTACTTTATTACATAAGAAGTCAAAAGAATTTCAACTTTTGGGACCTATGTGTGCTTATTTATAAGAAACTTAATTTCACTAATCATGTAAATGAACCAAGAAATTGGGGATCTAAGATGATTGGCTGTATCAGCTGATTTATCAAGTCCTGAAATAAAGTGTTAATCCCTTTATTTATCAACCTGTTTGGAATTTAGTTGGAGTATTATTATATAGTTTGGTTAATAAATCCGTATGCATTATGCTTGAAAAAAGCTGTAACGTGGAATAACGAAGTAAATAGTGTACATTCAAAGTTTATCATTTAACAGAAGGCGAGCATTTGAATGCATGCTCCTTCTGCAACAGACAGCTCAGGGGAAATTTGGTAGTGATATATAAAGCATTTCTTTTTGAATGTCTTGGGTTTAGATCTTTTCAACATGCATAGTAATCATAGGTGTATTAAGGAACTTCAGACTGAGACAGATTACTGCAAATTTTTACTATGACATAATAGCAGATCTTTGGAATAGATTACCTAACCCTATTTAAAGAGTGACAGCCTTGATATTTTTAAATCAGAAGTGGATAAGTTTTATGTGGAACTTAAATTTAAATAGTAAGCTGGTGGAATATTTTGGACCTTTATTCTATTAATCGAAAGATGATGAGCGTCCATCCTTGTAGGAAGGTTTAACAACAGGTCTTCAGGGCACAGTTCATGTGTAGTTCACTAGTCTAACCACAAGGATACAACATCCTGACATAGCAGTATACAACACAGATATTTGTCTTGGGGTAGTTTTATTCTGAGGTGTTCTGCTATTCAGTGGTAGCTAGAAATGCACCTGACTCAAAGTAACTTGTCTTTTGTATTGCTAAATTATAAGGATTAATTTGATCATGAGTTTAGATTACCATAATTTTTGTCACTGACATAGTGAATCAACCCTGTTGACCTGTTTCTACCTGTTATCTTAAAAGATGTGATTGGTTGTGCTACACTATTTAAATGTACTAGATGGGGATGCTTCTTTGTTCTGAAGAAGCCTAGTATTTTACTGGGTGAAAGCGCGCTAAACTGATTTTTTTGTGAATCTCTGTTATTACTGTGTTGGTGAACATTAAAGGGTATTTTTTCCTTGGATCTTCTGTCCTGATTGTCTTGGGGAGACGTGGTTACTGGTCGAGTGATTTTTAATTTTTTACTATCTTAAAAGATGCCTGTACATTATGTGGAGGACCTTAAATTGTTCCTTTTTGACAACAAACATGTCTTCTTACTACCTGGCCAGGTACCAAATCATCAAATAATGGTTGAGTAAGCCCTCAGGGAACTCTTGCATTAATTTGTCTTGACTTTTCATTCTTCCCTTTTCAGAGCATTAGGTAATGGAATGTCTCCAAGTTTCTTTTTTAGTTGAAATGCAGGTTTTTTTCTTACTCAGCTAAGATCTACTAATCTCAAAGGTGTACTTTTGACTGGCACCAGAAAAATATTGGTTTAGTCAATGCACAAGACTAGATCAGTTCTTAAAGGAAATCAGGACATTCAAAACTTGGGTGACAATAGTAAGCATACAGTTATCGCATACAAGTATTTTTTTCTGCAATATAGTACATATTTAAGTGTGGTGCAAAGGAAATAATTAATGAAAATTAACAAGTTATAATTTAATTAGTGGTTTATCAGTATTACATGGGAAAATTATTTACCTTGTTAGTGCTAAACACAGAAACCTCCACCTTCTTTCAGCTTGTTCCTGACTCGTAAGTAGTGCTTTGAACCTGCATGTTTGGTATATCACTTTTATTTTTATCATACACCACATACAATTTGCAGGCATTGTTAGAAAGGGAGCTTGTGCTTTAGTGAGCACTGTAAAACAGACCAAATTCAGAATTACATGCCAAGAAACTTCCAGTATTTTGCAAAACTATCCATCTTACAGATTTAGAAGTACCATTGGTTCATATCATTTCTGTTTTTGTTGGTTCTGTCCCATAAACATAAACAAAGAGTTAAACGGTGTGAGCCAGTAACTGCACCGTAAAGTATATGCTGTTGTGTGCATGTTGTTTTGAGTAATATCCATTAGCTTTGTTCTAAAGGTTATGTAGCATTACACAAACAATGACATTTTACATGTATTATGTACATTACACCTTATACTGTACCATGTGATACACTTGTCTCAATGTAATTTAAAACATTCTTGGAGAGAGACTCTTTCTTCACAGTAATGGTAAAATGCTACCCTGTACTGGCTTAAACGTTTCTGAATGCTTATTTTTTTAATAAGTAAGAAAGAATAGTCCAGTCTTCTGTTGAATGCACCAAAGGTATCCTTCTTCTATCCTGCAGTCTTTGACCCCCCCCCCCCATCTCCTGTCCCAAAGAACAAAAAAAGTAATTCCTGTCAACATACAAACTGGACCACTCGGAGGAAACCCACACAAACAAAGGGAGAAATTGCAGACTCTGCACAGAAGGCACCCCAGCTGAGAATTAAACCAGAGAAACTCTTGCTTGAGTTGACAACACTATCTGCTCTGCCACTGTGCCTCTTACTTAACAGAGTTATACTGCCCCTTTTCTAACAGTTTCTGTTTTCGTAGGTTCATGGGTAGGTGCAAGGCTATCGGCCCAAAGGCCTAAATAAGCCTAGCCAACAAGGTTCCCTGGCTTATGCCACCCAAGAAAGTTAATTTCCTGTGCCCCTGTCCAGCAGAGCCACAGAAGTGATCCCTGGGGTGTATTTCCTATTTCCCATCCACTCATCATGATTTTTCTTGAAGACTGCTAATAAGGAACTTTGCTTGACATAGATGGGTAGCTTGTTCCAAAGTATAGGAAGTCTCTGGGACAGGAATCTATCCCTCCAGCATGTCCTGTTTGATGTTCTTCGTGTTTCATTGTTGCAGTCATTACATTTGGGTAATCTGCTGGCAGGTTGCCCTCAGTCGGCCTGAATATCAAATTTTTGGGTCCTGCGTCAGTTGCTGTCTCCTCTTCCATGATGTCAGGTCGTCAAGGGTATAAAACAGGCAGCTGACGCCATTTTCTTTAGTCTTTCTTGCCGCGCGGTGCCCGAAAGAGAAGCAGTTCGCAAGTGCCGGTTGGCCGACTCATGAAATTTTCGAATTCGAGTTTAAGAACGAAAGTCTTCAATTAAAGCTAAGTACCCCATTGGGGAAACTTTTTTCTTGCTCCAAACCAATGTCTGTAAAAGTTAATAATTGCATTACTTGTGGGAAGCAAATACCACATAATGAATTTCATTTATACTGTATTCCTTGCCTAGGCCCAGATCATACCGTGCCTTGCTGTCGGTTTTGTGCTAGATTTAGCCAGCGCACTATTAAGCATCGGTATGTCTTTGCTTCAAAATATTTTGGAAACAGATTTAACTACCCTGAAATGTCGTCGGATAGCAATCAGACTACTGGAGTTGACAAAAAACGCAAAGAAAAGGACAGAGACAGACCGTTGAGGTCCAAAACCGATGAAGCTTCTCCTAAGACAGTCGCTGGTTCGCTGGTACTCAGTGAGGCGCTTTCGCAGCCTCTGATACCCGCTACTTTCGAGTCGCAGGCCTCTACCGAGACCCATTTGGAGTCCTGCACGCCACAATATTCTCAAAGTATTGTACCCGCGGATGGGTCCAGAGCCGCTGAGCAGGCACCGGCTTCTGAGGGTGTCTTCAGGCCCCAACATTTCTATATAAAACCAACACCAGCTTCAAAAACAAAGACAAAAGCAACTTCTAAGGCTAAAAAATGATGCATGAGCCACATGCTCAGGCCTCTATGCCCAAAAAGCAGATGATCAAAATGGCTGAAGACCTAATTACCTTGATCAGGGGTTCCCAACCCCCCCTGATAAGAGGCCTAGGCAAGACACTGATTATGAATCTTCAGATCAGGTTTCTATTTCTTCTGATTCCTCTTCTGATCAGGAATTTTCTATACCACCCTATGAGGATTCAGATGCAGAGGAATTAATCCCATCTGCATCTCCACCTGAAGATTATTCCTTTGGAGAAACCTTGCATACTTTGAGTGAACATTTCCATTGGGAGAGTCCAGATTTCTCAGAATCAAAAAAAGAGGCTTAGGGATTTCCTTCTTCTCCCCCAGCATACGTCTTTAGCCATACCTCTGGTATTAGACATTGTTGATGATGTGTTTTCGGAATCAAGCATGACTCCAGATTCCTTACCTCCGGCTCCTAGCAAGCCAGACAGATATTACAGGGTTCCTGACTCACACAAATTTTTGTTCAAAAACCCTGCTGCTGACCCTGAAAGTATCTCACAGGGTCCCAAAGGTGTAAAGGCCTCAACAGCTAAGAATCCTGCCCCCTCTGATAGAGATTCCAGGGTGCTGGATAGATGGGGAAAGAAGGTTTATACATCTGCAACCTTGGCAATTAGGGCCTTAAACTGCCAGTTTCATATGCTTAAATATCAACAGCATGTTATGGGATTATTGAAACAGAAAATGATGTTGATTTCTGAATGTGTGGAAAATAAAGAATTACAGGAATTATTGCATGTAGCAGAACAAGTTGGAAAGCATACTTTGCAATGTGGTTTTGATTCCTTGGAGGCCTTCTGCAGGGCCGCAGTTACTGGATCTGTGATTAGAAGGCATGCCTGGCTAAAGGAGCAAAATTTGCCTGATCATGTTAAAGCTAAATTGTTGGATGCACCTTTACAGCATGATACTCTGTTTGGTAATAAGGCAGAAGAGGTTTTAAAGAAAATGGAAGACAAAGCTAAGTCTATGCAAACTGTAAAAGACTTTTTACAATTGCAGCCACGAAGATTTAGTAGACACTGGCCTACAAAAAATTGGTCCTTTCCTGTGTCCGACAGAACTTCACGGGGCAAATCCAGGCGCTCAAAGGGCTCTAGATATCAATCACAGGATTCTTACAAGTCAAAGCAGTGGGGTGCCTCTACCTCCAAATCTGGAGGAAATAAAGCACATCCCTACAGTAAACAGTCTCAGTGACTTCCCTCTACCATCACCAAGCACTTATCTTTTGGCAGCCCCCTTAGGGGGGAAAACTAGTACTTCATGCTCAAAATTGGCAGTTAATAACCCAGGACAAGTGGGTATAAAACATAGTATCCCAGGGATGCAGATTTCATTTCCACACTCTGCCAATTCCGAACGGTTGGCCAGATCTGCCACAAAATCAATGGGCAGAGGCACAGAAACAATGGATATGGGGGCTATTGAGCCAGTGCCAGAACAGGAAAAAGGACAAGGGTTTTACTCAAGACTGTTCTTGGTACCCAGAAAAGACGATGCCTGGCACCCAATACTGGATTTATCAATTTTGAACACATTCTTGGACATACCAAAATTCAAAATGCTAACCTTGCAGCAGCTTTTGCCCATGCTGGTCAAGAACACTTGGCTAGTGACACTAGACTTAAAAGAGGCATACCTGCATATCCCAATAAGGGAATCATGCAGAAAATACCTCCACTTCAAGGCTGGTTTTATGCATTACCAATTCTCTGCACTGCCCTTTGGCTTATCTACTGCGCCCAGGGTCTTTACAAAGTGCCTGCACCAGTAATTGCATTTTGCAGACAAAGAAGTATACAAATCTATCTTTACTTGGACGACTGCCTCATTCAAGCAAAAAACAAGGACATTCTTCTTTAACATCTGGCGTTTGTGAAAAGGCTTCTAACAGGCCTAGTATACACAATAAACGAAAAGAAATCACAACTGGTACCCTCTCAAAAGATAACATTCCTGGGTGCAAACTTGACTACAGCTGCCCAGATGGCTTACCTTACGCCAGACAAACAAAGGCAACTGACTATTTACTTCAAATAGATGGCAACAAAAACCCAGTTATCTGCAAGACAAATTTTGCAGGCTTTGGGGTTCATGGCATCCTGCATTCTACTGATTCCATATGCAAGACTGCATATAAGGAAATTACAGTGGTACCTAAAAAGTTTATGGAGTCAACATTGTCACAGTCTGGAAACAATGATTCCTCTCTTTCACTGCCTACAACAGGAGTTTCTTTGGTGGGCAGAGACTTGTCACCAGAACATGGGACGATCTTTCACTCTACCCCCTGCCAACCAAAGCCTAACTACAGACGTATCAGACTATGCTTGGGGGGGGGCCACCTGGCGGGGAGATGCGTTCAGGGCATATGGAGCCCAAAACAAATGCACCTGCATATCAACCAGAAAGAGTTGTTAGCTGTTCAGAATGCCCTGACAGCCTTCAAGGACTTACTTCATCCAGGACAACTACTGATAAAGACGGACAACACCACTGTTATGTGGTACATAAACAAGCAGGGGGGCACACACTCCTACCCCTTTTGCAGACTAGCCATGGCATTGTGGGACACCGCCTTGACTTACCAAGTATATCTTCAAGCTCAATTCCTGCCAGAAAAAATACTCTGGCAGATGACCTAAGCAAAAACCTTATGGACCCTCGCGAGTGGAAACTGGATCCACAAGTCTTCAGCATGATAACAAAGAAATGGGGGAGCCCGGACATAGATCTATTTGCCTCTTCCCCAGAATTATCAACTGGACAAATTCTGCACAAGGACTTATCACCGACAAGCATGGGAAGTGGATGTAGTGGATGCCCTATCCTTCAGTTGGGAAAACCTATCAGTCTATGCCTTTCCTCCTCTGCTTCTTCTTCCCAGGGTCCTACTAAAGGTCAGACAAGAAAAAACAAAAAATTATTCTAATTGCCCCGGACTGGCCTCGCCAACACTGGTACCCAATCCTGAGGAATATGTCTCAACTCCCTCCTTGGTACTTGCCTCAAGTACCTTATCCATTGTCTCAAATCCTGCACAATCAGCTCCAAACTCTGAACCTGACAGCATGGCTGATCATGTAGTTATTCAAACAACACGTCTCAGTAAATCTGTGATGGATGTCATTTTGGAAGCCAGAAGGCCTAGTACTAGAAAATCTTATGCTGATAAATGGAAGAGATTCTGTGCTTGGAACAAAGCACAAGGAACTGACACAGCAAGACCAAATATTCCTCAGATTTTACAATACTTGACTGAGATGCTTGACAAGGGCCTATCTGTTTCATCAGTAAAAATCCATACCTCTGCCATCTCTGCTCATTACAACACAGAGCAACCGATCTTTTCTCACCCTTTGCTAAAACAGTATCTTAGAGGGGCCAAAAATTTAAGGCCTCCCAGATCACCAATTCCTGCATGTGACCTCAATTTTGTGTTGGAAAAGCTCACCCTGCCTCCATTTGAACCAGCTGTTACTGCAGATATAAAGTTTTTATCCTGGAAAACAGCTTTACTTCTGGCAATCACTTCAGCAAGAAGGGTTTCAGAGCTACAGTCCCTCATGGCTGTGGAGCCTTTTATTATATTTTACCCAGACAGGGTGTCCCTCAGGACCAATCCTTCCTTTATGCCTAAGGTGGTATCCAGTGTGGCTCTTAACCAAACTATTCACCTGCCAACTTTTTATCCAAATCCACAGAACAAGGGGAAGTGGATTCTGCATTCCTTGGAAGTGCACAGACAACTAAGATTCTACTTAAACAGGACCAGATCTCTAAGAAAGTCTGAGCAGCTACTGGTGGCATTTGCTGCAGGATCAGAGGGAAAGGCTATTTCAAAGTGGATAAGCCACTGCATTCGTTTCTGCTATTTGCATCATGGTAAACCGGTGCTCAAGGGCATTAGATCACATTCCACCAGGGCTGCATCTACATCAGCAGCTTTTCTCAGAGAGGTACCAACCAAAGACATTCTAGAAGCTGCTGCTTGGAGTTCTGTTCATACTTTTACAAAGCATTATCATTTGCCTCTCTTCTCTAAGTCCAGGGCAGGCTTTGCCACTGCAGTTCTGCAGGGCCTTATAGCTGCTCCTAATGCTATTTAGTTCCAGCCTCCCGTCCATAGCTTTGGGATTCTACCCAAATGTAATCACTGCAACAGTGAAACACGAAGAACATAGTACAGTTGTGTACACTTACCATAAAAGTAGATGTTCGAGTGTATTCACTGTTGCAGTCTGGGTTACCCACCCGCCATCCCACTTTATTCTACAGCTTTTCTTTCCTTCACTATATTCTATACCCTTTGTGGTGTATTTCCTTTTAGATGAAGGTAAAGTTTATGTTGTGACATTTAAATGTATTTAGAGTTTTTATATATATATATATATATATATATATATCTATACATTTTTTTTTTTTTTTTTTTTTTTGCTCCCCATTTGGGGAGCACCTGACATCTGGGGCAAGAAAAACTAAAGAAAATGGCGTCAGCTGCCTGTTATATACCCCTGACGACCTTACGTCATGGAAGAGGAGACATCAACCGACGCAGGACCCAGGACTTTGATATTTAGGCCGAGTGAGGGCAACCTGCCAGCAGATTACCCAAATGTAATGATTGCAGCAGTGAATACACTCTAACATCTACATTTATGGTAAGTGTACACAACTGTACTTTGTGGTGAGAAGGTTTAGGTCCCTAGAGCGTGTTGCTCGGAGGGATTGGGATTTCTTAAGGTGTAGCGTGTCCAACAGCTCTAGGTTTAACATAGCTTTATATGTTAGGCAGAGATCTCCTCGGAGTAGGTGATATGCTACAGAGTAAATCTGGAGTTTTTTGAGATGGTCAGTGTAGGGCATCTGTTTGAGGTTAGTAATCCTCTTTGTGAGGTACTTCTGTGGCCTTTCCAGCTGCTGCAGATGTCTTGTGAGGTACATTCCAAAAGGGGCATTGTACTTTATAATGGGTCTAATGAGTGCCGAGTAGAGAGGAATAGTGTTCTCTTTTTTTCCTGGATGAGAACCCTTTTGTGATGAGGTGTACCACATAGAAGGATTTCCTGACTACTGTGGCAATGTGATTATCAAAGGAGAGACTACTGTCCACCTGGGTCCCAAGGTCTCTTATCACACATTCGGCATTAAGTAGACTGCCGTTTATATGGTAGTTCATGGGTACAGAGTTGTGAAGACTGGTAGAGAAGGGTGAAGGCTGCCAGCTTAGCCAGATAGGATTTTGCAGATAATTCTGTCATTTGTAAATGTGAATGTTGAATTACAAGTTTGTTTTTTGTAAAATGAAAGAATATGCTGTGAAATGTTGAACTTAAAACAATGTGGCAACATTGCCATCTGCTGTAAATAAAGCTAAGTCAAGCATTTCTTGTTGGTCCTTTGAAATTAATATTATTTCATGACTGCCTTTGATGTTTACAATTCGGCTCCAGCTGGGCTAGATGAAGGCTTCCTGCCTATTGTTTTAAGGCTAAGTTTAATGACCAGAATTTACATGTGGAATGTCCTTTATTGCTTAAGTGTAAAAGAATGTAAATGCAGTTTCTGTCAGCCTGGGAACACCAGGAAAGTGTGAAATGATGTAATGTTTTACCAGAACTGCAGTTTCAATTTAAACAGAGAAAACCAGAAGACATTAAGCATTTTGTCTTGACTATCCAACTCAGCACTCTGCCTGTTGTCTTAAGTAAGTTATCTTAGAAATGTGTTTTCTTGTAGAAATAGCTAGGACTATAAAGATTAGCCTAAGTGTTTTTTCTGTGATATCAGAACTGTACTACTGATGTATTTGTGTGATCTCTGAACTCTTGACTAGCACTTTCTGTGTAGTAGAAAGTATTGTCTGGTGGTTTTAATTATTCATTATTAAATATTGTAAAACCTTTTAACTGTAGCTAGTTTGTGTAGAGATAATTTAAGCTTTTAAGAGTACTTGAAAAACTGTACAAAGCCACTCTAGTAAGCTTTGACTGTTTAGTCACATCTACCAAGTGGATAATAATATTGCACAGTAATAATTGGACACCCTTTTAATGGCCTTTGGGTAGCTGATAATATTAGCTGGGTGGTGGCAGCTGGTACTACCGTATAGTCTGGGTAAAAGGGGCACAGCTGGAGAACCTGTGCCAGCTTTCCCCAGACGTGTCTGTGTGGTTGTATAACCTTTTATCTCAAAGTGTGTGTGTGTCAGCTACTTGGGCAGGAACATGAAGCATTGGTTGGACAGAGAGGGTGCTAGAGATTTTAGCTTGCCCAGCTGGCTGAGATCTGGACCCTATAGCTGTACCAGTGGGGAGTCTTATTGGGGACCTGGAGAGCAAGGGAGCGACCAGCCCTGGACTGACTGTGATCTCTGTGTGCCCTTAAGGGAAATTGCACTTTACTGCGTGTATTTGTTATCCTTTCCTCATATATGAGATGCCCTCTCTGGTGTTAGTGGTGAGGATTGAGGCTCCTTGATTGCTGGGCCAGGGCACGGGCATCAGAAGAGGTTTTAACAAAGGGGATGACAATGCATTTTTTGGCATTGAGCTTGAGGCCATGCCTCTGACACCAGGCATCTGTCTCAGTGAAGCCCTTCTGTAGGAATGTCCACATCATTTGGGGACTTGACTGTGGCTCCTAGTCTGCAGTCATCTACAAACTTTGTTAGCCAGAGGCCTACTGTGCTAGCCTGTACTTCAGAGAAGTAGATACCAAACAGGAGAGGTCCCAGGACTGAACCCTGTGGTACTCTAATTGTCACTGGTTTGAAGTCAGATTTGGTGTCTGCAACTTTTACAGTGTGGGTTCTGTCAGTGAGCCATTTGGCAATCCATCTTGTGATGTAGGTATTTTTACCTAGATGTTCATTGTGCATACAGCTGCAGTCATAACAGATGGGTTCTCCTGCCGTCAGGCGGGTCCTCGGTCGGCCGAATTCCAAAGTCTAGGTCCGGCGTCGGTTGTCGTCGCGTCAGAGCGACAGGGGTATAAAGGAACCAGCCAACGCCATTTTCTTCAGTCTTTCTTGCCGCGCGGTGCCCGAAGCAGAAGCAGTCCGCAAGTGCTGGTCGGCCAGCTCCTGAGATTACGAAAATTTGGAAACCGAAGTCTTCTTAAAAGCTAAAGTACCCCGTTGGGGAAACTTTTCTTGCCTCAGACCGATGTCAGGCAAAGTTAATAATTGTATTTCTTGTGGGAAGCAAATACTGCATAAGGATTTCCATTCCCTCTGTATACCTTATTTAGGCCCAGACCACGACATCTCGGTCTGTCGCTTTTGTGCTACGTTCAACAAACGCACTATTAAGCGTCGGGCGGAGTTCGCCCAGCATTATTTTGGAAAAGCATTTAACTAAACTATGTTGTCGGATACTCCGACTCCGGTTTTGTCTAAAAAACGCAAAGACAAGGACCGACACACGAGGTCCGCGGCCTCTACCGACACCACGCCAAAGCCGACTACACGTGGTCCGGTTCTCAGCGAGGCGCCTACGCAGCCCCTGACTACCGACGACACTTCTTTGACGGTGTCTCCTGTGCCCGAGGTCGCAGGCTGCTCGGCCCACACCCCGACTACAGATACCGAAGCCACTCTTGGCGTTGAAACTCAGAATGTGGACAGGTCCACCTCCACTCAAGGTGTCTTCAGACCTTCCTCTTCTTTCTCCATCAAAGCTTTCACAAAGTCTAAAGCAACCATGCATTCTAAGAGACCAGCTACACAGGGCCCATCTCTAGGCCCCATGCCTAAGAAACAGATGCTTAAAGTGGCTGAGGATTTAATTACTCTTATCAGAGGTTCTCAGCCCCCACCGGACAAAAGGCCCAGAGTGGAGGAAGATTCCCCCTCCTCTGATCAGGGCTCCATTATTTCAGAGCTTTCTGATGATCAGGAACATTCTTACTCCCCTTTTGAAGACTCTGATGCGGAGGAGTCCATCCCTTCTGCCCCCCCCCCCCCAGAGGATTACTCATTTGGGGAAACTTTGCATACCTTAAGGGAACACTTCCACTGGGAAGGCCAAGATTATTCAGATTCCAAGAAAAGGCTCAGGGAATTTCTCTTGCTACCTCAGCACAGGCCTCTGGCTATACCTCCTGTCTTGGACATCCTAGATGATGTTTACTCTGAGGCTTGCCTTAACCTGGACTCTCTACCTCCGGCCCCAGGTAAGCCTGACAGGTACTACAGGGTTCCTGACTCACACCAATTTCTATACAAAAGCCATGCTGCTGACCCAGAAACCATCTCACAGGGCCCCAAGGGAGTTAAGGCCTCCATTGCTAAAAATCCACTACCTTCCGAGAGAGACTCCAGATCCTTAGAAAGGTGGGGAAAAAAGGTATATACCTCGGCTACCTTATCCATGAGGGCCTTAAACTGTCAGTTTCATATGCTAAAATACCAACAGTTTGTTATCACAATTGAAAAGTAAAATGTCACAACCTGAACAACCAGACTTGAAGGAGTTGCAGGATTTGATGCATAGTGCAGAACAAGTGGGTAAGCATACCTTACAATGTGGTTTTGATGCTCTAGAGGCCTCATGTAGAGCTGCTGTTACAGGATCAGTCATACGTAGGCATACCTGGCTCAAGGAACAAGCCTTGCCTGATCATGTCAAAGCTAAATTACTAGACGCCTCTTCAAAAGGATGTACTATTTGGTGCTAATGCTGAGGAGGTGTTAAGGAAAATGGAGGAAAAGGCTAAATCAATGCAAACTGTGAAAGAATTTCTACAGGTACAACCCCACGCTTTAGTAGAAATTGGCCTTCCAAAACTGGTCCTTTCCTGCCACGGACAGACCCCAAAGAGGCAGATACAGGCGCCGAGGGGCAGAGGACAATCCCAAGGATCGTTTAGAGGCAGACAATGGCAAGTTCCTACACAAAGAGGTGGTGAGGATAACTCGCAATCTTTCAGAAAGCAAACCCAATGACTTTCCCCTTTGCATGCCAACCAAGTCTCAAATGGCAGCCCCTTAGGAGGAAAGCTGGCATTATTTTCAAAAATTGGCATATTGTCACAAAGGACAAATGGATCCTGGACATTATAAACAGAGGCTACAAATTCCATTTTCACACCCTTCCAAAAATGAGAGGCATGCCAAACCTGCCACACAATCAAATGGCAGAGGCACAAAGGCAAATTACAGATCTCATAAACATGAAAGCTATTCAAGAGGTACCTACGCACGAACAAGGTCAAGGTTTTTATTCCAGGCTATTTCTGGTGCCAAGGAAGGGAAAAGATTGGAGACCTATTTTGGACCTATCCATCCTAAACACATTTCTACTCGTACCAAAATTCAAGATGCTCACTCTACAGCAACTTCTTCCCATGCTGGACAAGGAGTCTTGGCTGGTAACATTGGACCTCAAGGAGGCATACCTGCATGTTCCAATCAGACAAAATTGCAGAAGGTACCTCAGATTTCTTGCAGGTTCAACCCATTATCAATTCTCTGCATTGCCCTTTGGCTTATCTACAGCCAGAGTATTCACGAAATGCCTGCCATCAGTAATTGCCTACTGCAGACTTCAAGGGATACAAATATACCCCTATTTGGACGACTGCCTGATCCAAGCGGACAGCAAGCACATTCTTCTGAAACATCTGGCTTATGTAATGATGTTGTTGAACTCAATGGGATACACAGTCAACAAAAAGAAATCAAGGCTAATACCCTCTCGGAAGATAATTTTCCTGGGTGCCAATTTGGACACAAACACCCAGATGGCCTACCTCACGCCAGAGAAGCAGGGGCAACTAATTCAATACTTCAGAACACTAGCAAATTGCACCAGGCTGACTGCAAGGAAAATCCTGCAGGCTCTGGGATTCATGGCATCTTGCATCTTACTAATCCCATGTGCAAAGCTGCATATGAGGAAACTACAATGGTACCTGAAAAACATATGGTCTCAACACAGCCACAGTTTGGAAACAATAATACCACTAATTCCATGTCTGCAAAAGGAATTTCTGTGGTGGGCTCAAGCATGTCAAACAATCACAGGTCTTCCATTCAGCAAGCCTCAAGCAAATCAAGTCATCACAACAGACGCCTCGGACTACGCCTGGGGGGCGCACATGATAGATCGGTGCATTCAGGGCAAATGGTCCCAAAAAGAAAAGCACCTTCACATCAATCAAAAAGAAATGCTAGCAGTAATAAATGCTATTATAGCTTTCAAGGACCTTCTACAACCAGGTCAACTATTGATAAGAACGGACAACACCACAGTTATGTGGTACATAAACAAACAGGGAGGAACACATTCTTACCCCCTATGCAGACTGGCCATGTCACTTTGGAACATGGCCATGGACTTACAAATGGAACTACAAGCACAGTACTTGCCAGGCAAGGAAAACACGCTGGCAGACAACCTAAGCAGGGATATGACAGATTCACACGAATGGAAATTGCATCCAAAAGTTTTTACAGAAATAATCCAAGAATGGGGAAGGCCAGACATAGATCTCTTTGCCTCCCACAAAAATCATCAATTGACAAAATTCTGCTCAAGGATCTTCCATCCAAAGGCCTGGGGAGTGGATGCTCTCTCTTTCAGTTGGACATCAATGACAGTTTATGCCTTCCCATTTCTTCCTCTGCTGCCCAAAGTTCTATTGAAAACCAGAGCAGACAGACCAAAGATGATTCTCATTGCTCCAGACTGGCCAAGGCAACACTGGTACCCACTCCTGAGGAGCCTGACGCATTCCCCACCATGGACCCTGCCTCTAATGCCTCTTCTTCTGACTCAGCACAGCTTCAAAACTCTTCACAGCCAGCTAAAAACACTCAATCTAGCCGCATGGAAGATTCCTTAGCATCACAACAGGCCCTACTCTCCAAGGAGGTGCAGGATGTCATTTTGGAGGCCAGAAGGCCATCAGCTAGAAAAGCTTACTCCGCAAAATGGAAACGTTTTTGTGTCTGGAATGAGAAAAAGGGCCAGGATCCTGGAAAACTGAATTTACCTCAAATACTACAATATTTGGCTGAACTGCTAAGCAGTGGACTTTCTTTCTCCTCCATCAAAATCCATGCCTCAGCCATTTCTGCAGAATACAACACTGATCCACCTTTATTCTCTCACCCTCTCTTAAGACAGTTCCTCAGAGGGGCTAAGAATCTAAGACCTCCAAGGAAACAACCAATACCTGCTTGGGATCTTAATTTCATTCTGGAAAAACTGACCTTGCCTCCCTTTGAGCCAGCTGCCTCATCAGATTTGCAATATTTGTCCTGGAAAACAGCTTTCCTTCTGGCTATCACCTCAGCTCACAGAGGTTCAGAACTGCAGGCTCTCATGGCTGTCCAGCCTTTTATCATCTTCCATCAGGACAGAGTTTCCTTACGAACCAACCCGTCCTTTATGCCTAAAGTGGTATCCAGGGTAGCTTTAAATCAGGCCATACATTTACCTACTTTTTATCCTAATCCTCAAAACAAAGGGGAGAGATTACTGCATTCCTTGGACTTCCACAGACAACTGCGTTATTATTTGGACAGAACAAAGCCTTTCAGAAAATCAGAACAGCTCTTTGTGGCCTATGCGGTGGGAGCTCAAGGAAAGCCAATTTCCAAACAGACAATCTCAAAATGGATAGCCCACTGCATACGCTTTTGCTATTCCTTTCATGGCAAAACTGTACCTACAGGCATTAGAACTCATTCCACCAGGGCCACAGCCACCTCTGCAGCCTTCCTCAGAGGAGTTCCTACCAAGGATATTTTGGAAGCAGTCACTTGGAGTTCTGTGCATACCTTCTCCAAGCACTACAACCTACCATTATACTCCAAATCTAGAGCAGGCTTTGCCACTGCAGTCTTGCAGGGCATTTTGGCTCCTCCTAGTTCCACCTAGTGCCTACCACCCCTTTCTTAGCTTTGGGATTCTACCCATCTGTTATGACTGCAGCTGTATGCACGATGAACATAGTACAGTTTTGTACCTACAATAAATGTAGATGTTCGACTGCTAATACAGCTGCAGTCCAGGTTTCCCTCCCTCCTTCCCCTCTTGGGACAGGCCTATAGGCTAACACATCCTCATACAACCTGATTGGGGTATTCATTTATGATGTATTTGCTTGCAACTACTGTTATTTTGATTATTTTGCACTGCATTATTACACAAATTTATGTATTGCCTTCCTTCTGGGGGCACCTGACATCTGGGGCAAGAAAAACTGAAGAAAATGGCGTCGGCTGGTTCCTTTATACCCCTGTCGCTCTGACGTCAGGGTAGAAGTGACGACAACCGACACCGGACCTAGACTTTGGAATTCGGCCGACCGAGGACCCGCCTGACGGCAGGAGAACCCATCTGTTATGACTGCAGCTGTATTAGCACTCGAACATCTACATTTATGGTAGGTACAAAACTGTACTTTTAGTGAGATTAGCTATAATTCCAGAATGGGGGATGGTGGTGAAAGCCTTGGTGAGGTCAAGATAGGCTGTGTGAACCACCTTACCCTTGTCTATGGCTTTGGTGACTGCCTCAAAGAAGTCGTTCAGGTTCAGAAGGCATGATCTGCCTTTCACAAACCCGAACTGGGTGGGGTCCAGAGTTTGGAGGTTGCCAATGTCTTTGTTTATGAGTTCCATGATGATACGTTCCATGGCCTTGCAGACCAGGCTTGTCAAGCTAATAGGGCGATAGTTCCCAGGATCAGTGGTGGCTCCCCGTTTGTGTAGTGGATGACTGTTGCTGTGCGCCATTCAGTAGGCACAAAACCTGACATGAGACTATGATTGAACATGGTGTTTAGGTGGGGAGCCAGTTTGTTCTGAAGTTTGTGTAAAACGCAGCCTGGGATGTTCCATGGATGCTGTGTTTTTGGTTTTAGAGAGTGCAGCTTTTGTTTGCATAGATGTGATTACAGGGACTCTGCATTCTTCCTCTATAGATATGGGCTCTTTAGGTGGTGAGAGGGCGGTAAAGTTAGCACTGAACCTATCTGCCAGGATGTTGGCAGTATCAGTTGGTTCTGTAATTTTTGTGCTGTTGTGCTATAACTCAGAGCAGATCTGGGTGTTGCCATTGAGATTCTTGACATAGCTATAGAATGCTTTGTGGTTGCCCTTAGAATCAGTGGCGATTTTGTTTTCATAGCTAGCTTTGGAGGATCTTATAAGGGATCTCAGCTTCTTACTGAGGCTGACCAGAGAGAGCTCCTGCACTCATGGGATTTTACTCTCTTTTGCAACAGTTTCTCCCTTCTGTTGTAGAGTTTGTTTATGGCAGGAGACCACCAGATTGGCTTCCTTTTTTGGTGAATAGCGTCTTGGTTCTGTTTGGGATAGCACGATCCATGCACTCTTGTAAGTGCTTATAGAGTGCATTTGTGTAGGATTCAGCAGTCGTAACTGTATTGTCCATATGTATAAATGCTGTGCTGTTCCTTTCAATGTGACAAGCTTCACTGACAAGCAGTAACTACTGAATTGTTTGTAAGAAAAAAAAGTCACTTCAGGAGGTGGTCTGGTAGGTTAAGATAGTCTAACAAACTTAGAAATATTGTTAGTTCTCATCAAAAATTGATTTGCAAGTGGGATAAAAGTTGCTTCAAAGCATATATTTTGTTGTGGTGTACATTGAATACCAAGGTATTATAACTTAAACATGTAATGCTGAATTAACAAAATTTTTTTATGGGTCAGTAATTCCTTGTTTTAAATGTTGAACTCTTCCTTGTGAAATATGTTTGCATTTCATATATATATTTTTTAATGTTTCTAGATACTTTGTTGGGGTCCTCAATAAGGAGACTAAAATGATGGAAATCCATGATGCAGAATTATTCAACCTGCAGCCATATTTTCCAGGTAGATGGTTGTAGTATTTATTTGAAATAGAATATGGTTGCCAAATCTGAAAAAAAAAAAACAGAACATTGTATGCAAATGAGTTGGTTATTTAAAGATCACCATTCGCAGTGCAGTACACAAAAGAAGAAATGCATGCTTGCTTGCCCCTTGATGATGTAAAAATCAGTAATTTTTTCAGTGGGAACAGCTTCAGTAACCTCTAGTACTAAAGCCACAAAAATTAGAACTACTTCGCACTATAGATTTTCCCAGGCTGCTTCACTCCTCTCTTTTATCCCATAGTGTATTGCAAGAATGCAGTCGTTCAGACTGCCATTGCTGCTGTTTGCTAATTGTTGGTTTCTGAGATGGCCTGTGACTGTTAAGAATTTTTTTTTCAGCTGCCCATGAAATTGTTTCCTGACTTTGTATCCACAAGGTTGTAGGTGCCCCCATATTTTGTGTTTGTAGCTTTGGTAGTTTTTTTTGGAAAATTTAATCTTCAATCTTCCTCCTGTTCCCCACTTCCCAAATTGGGCTTTGGCCCTTTACCTAAAAAAAAAAAAAAAAAAAGAGAGAGAGAGAAGTTTTATTAATTGCCTTTTTCTTCTGTTTTTGTCCTTGTTTTGCCTTGCTAGTTATCCTGTTTTGCTTGACAGGAATTGTAGTAGCAGTAGTAGTTGTGGTAGTTGTAGTAGTAGTGGTGGTGATGTTAATTGTTCAGTATTTTCTGCCTGTCAGGTGCTCCCTCTTCTCCCTGTTTTCTGTGAAGGTCTGTTACTTTTTTTTTTTGGGGGGGGGGGGGGCTTGTCCATCTGCAGTCATTGTGGAGTAAAAGTTCAATAACTACTTCTGCAGGGAGAAAATGCTGTCCCCAAGACAGCAACATTTGATGTCTTTTTGCCTTGCAGAAGTCCATCAAGAAAACCAGTGTGAAATTTGCTGCGACTTTATATAGCCACTCGTTGACATAGTTGGGAGAAGCTTAAGATCCAGTTACACCAGCAAGGTCTGCCACCCAGTCTTCAGCTTCAGCATGGAATGATTTATTGGCCCAAAGTTCTAATTTTCTGTTAACCTCAAGGGACGTAGGCGCTATGGCATCATTCTTGCTTGCTGTGTCCATGACCAAGAAGTGGCAGAAGTATTCTAATGCCAAGTTCAAGACGGTCTTAGTCAAAGGCACAGAGAACTGGAGCTCTGACTGCAGCCCAGACAACTGGTGTTCAGTCAGTGGCTTCACTGCTGTAGGAGGAATGAGGGGGGCTTAACCCTCTCTTCTTTCCCACTGGGTGGAAGAGGGACATGTGCTTAGAGCCCACAATATTGGTGCTGTTTCTCTTATGAAAACCAAGGAAACTGCCTTCCCATTCTTCAGGGAAGAGGGACTGGTGTTGCATGCTGGCAGCACATCCATTGCAGAAGTAAGAGTGACTAGCACAGACAGCCCATTGCATGTCCCTTTCCCTTATATTGCAGTTATGTGCAGGTGGTGTAGGGCATAGTAGAAAATCTCAAATCACTCTGATGACTGCCCCATTGCTGGATTCTATCAGTTGACTCTCGCCCTGTGATGGGAAAAAAATGGCAAATAGACAGAAAGAGGGTCTGGTGGTCATTGGGAAGTGGGGGCAAAAATAATGCAAAAAAAAAAAGTGTTTGAAATGGAGTGTCTCAGGAAAATCAGGCGGCATTGGGCCTCTTCCTTCAGACTTATGTAATTGGCAGCATTGTAGAGCCTTTTTTCAAGAAATGGATGCTACAGGTTATGGAATTTCTTATCACAGTTCCCCTTTCTAGTGTCAGACCTAGTGAGTGAATCAACTGTCATCCACCTGTCTTCTGTCTCCATCCCCTTGCAGATCGGTGCCTGAAATGGAAGTGAGGGATATTTCTCAGTTTTCCAATTCTTTGGGCCCTAAAACCTAGGTGGGCTTTGACCCCATTGAGGTGATTAGATCAGTAACATTTGACATGAAGATCAGCTCCTCCTGGCCCCCCCAGGTTGGCATTGATAGTCCCATGTCCTCAGCCCCATCAGTCTTCAAGTCTGTCACATCTTCAGCTTTGGTGCAGAGTTTTGTGGCAGTGATTTCCCTGAGGCCACATCTGCCAGATGTGATTTTGATGCAGATTGGTACCCCCTCTGTTGGCTGTGGAGCCCTCAGCCATCTCTTTAAGGCTTGGTGTATTGTGGTAAGTAGATCCCTGGATGCAGGCTACAGAGTCACCTTTCTCCAAGCCAGTCTTATTGACATTATTCAATCCCCTTGCCTTCTCTACCAGCATGTGGGAGTCATCATCATTGCTGGACTTTTTGGAAAGTCTGTTCCTCCGCTTCAGAATGTGGGCACTATTCTTCTGAATTCCCTCTCAGTTTTCTGAAGAAGAGTTGTTGTAAGGAAACAGCACATTGTCTTAACTTATACCTACCCCTGCTGTATTGTGTATGAAGACATTGAGGGCACAGATTTGTCATGTTCCCCACGATGACCCCAAGTTTGAGGACTTATTGGATGCATCAGAAGGGGAGGTGGCCTGCAGATCCTTTGTCTCCTTTGGAGGGGGCTTCCAGAAAATAGTCAGTTCACTCAACAGTTCTGTCAAAATGTCTTAATGGGTGGTCCAGCCAGCTTTAGATATTAACGTAGCTACTAAAGTTATCTGAGTGGCACCCGTCCTGCATAAACGTTAATAGATTTGTCACTCACCAAAGAACAGTGCTTTTTTGTAAGGGACTCCCGAGATGGAGACCTTGATCTCCACATCTCTCGGGAACTTATCATTGCTCAGGGTTCAGTTGTTTCATCCACCCGTCAAAGAATGTCAGGTGATGCATCACCTGGAGAAGTGTGTATAATATATGTCCTTATTTGTTTGAGGGCATTTTCTTGTCTGGACCATCTGATGGAGTTCTGTGGTGATGTTTGAGATGCCCTACACTTTACTGCACTCTAGTTTTGGACCTGAAATGAAAACAGATGTGTGCTCCAGTCAGCCAAGTTGTCAACCGTAGCCAGTCTTGCAGTTCATATGTCTCTTAACACAGTAGAGGGCTTGTCCAGAGTAGCAGCCGAGAGCACTATGGTTTGCCACAATGCTTTGTTTTACCATACTGACTTTGCTGAACACTTAAGAGTTGATTTTCATGAAGATCACCTTCCATAGTGCTAAATATTTTTGTCCAGAAAGCCAGATCTATTTGCAGAGAATGGAGAAGTAGTTCAAGACCTTGACAGTGGTCATTATCAATTTTCAGTCCCTCATTGGACTTTCTCTTGGACTTAAAATTTGACACCCGTATTTTTTTTGTTTGTTTTGTAAACAAAAGACCTAAGGGGGATGCAGATGTTCTTCGTGTTTCACTGTTGCAGTCATCTCATTTCGGCTATCTGCTTGCAGTAGCCCTCAGTCGACCTGATTACCAAAGTCTTGGGTCCTGCGTCGGTTGCTGTCCCTTCTTCCGTGACATCAGGTCGACAGGGGTATAAAACATGCGGCCAACGCCATTACACCAGTCTTTCTTGCCATGCGGTGCCCGAAGCAGAAGCAGTTCGCAAGTGCCAGTCGGCCGACTCCTGAAATTTTCATTTTCGAGTTTCAGAACCGAAGTCTTCAACTAAAAGCTAAAGTACCCCATTGTGGAAACTTTTTCTTGCTCTAAACCGATGTGAGTAAAAGTATATAATCGTATTACTTGTGGAAAGTAAATACGTCATAAAGATTTTCATTTGTACTGTATTCCTTGCCTGCGACTTACCTCGCTGTCGGTTTTGTGCCTTATTTAAACTGCGAACTATCCATCGTCTGTATATTTTCGCTTCTAAATATTTTGGTGCTCTGTTCAATTATCCTGTTATGTCTTTGGTAAGCCATCCGACTACCGGCATTCTGAAAAAACGCAAAGATAAAGACAGAGACAGGCCGCCTAGGTCCAAAACTGCAAATGACACTTCTCCTAAGCCAGTCGCCAGTTCGCCGGTACTCAGTGAGGTGCTTTCGCAGCCCCTGATACCCGCTACTTCAGGTTCGCAGGCCTCTACTGAGACCCATTCGGAGTCCTGTATGCCATGAGATGCTTCAACTGTGGAACCTGCGGATGTCTCTACCTTGGATGGGTCCGGAGCCACTGTGCTGGCACCGGCTTCTGAGGGTGTATTCAGGCCTACTGACTTGCGTATTAAACTGATGCCATCTTCTTCTTCAAGGCCTAAAACTCGAACCATGCCTAGAAAACTGACCGCATGGTCAGGCCTCTGCCTAAAAAACAAATGATAAGAATGCCTGAAGACCTTATTACTTTAATCAGGGGAAGCCAGCCTTCCCCCTCTAAGAGACCTAGGACTGAGTTTGCTTATGATACTTCTGACCAGGATTCTGAACTTTCTGTTTTCTCTGATGACCAGGATTTACCCTTATCTGCCTATGAGGATTCTGATGTTGAGGACTCTATTCCCTCTGCTTACCTCCCAGAGGACTAGTCTTTTGGTGAAACCTTGCATACTCTCAGGGAGCATTTCCATTGGGAAAGTCAATATTTCTCTGATTCTAAAAAGAGGCTTAGGGATTTCATACTCCTGCCCCAGCACAGGCTTTTAGCCATACCTCCTATACTAGACATTGTTGATGATGCCTTTTCAGAATGTAGGTTGGCCCCTGATTCTTTACCTCCTGCTCCCAGAAAACCTGATAGATATTACAGGGTCCCTGACTCTCAGAAGTTCCTTTTTAAAAATCCTACTCCGGATCCTGAGACCATTTCACAGGGATCCAAGGGCATTAAAGCTACTATTGGCAAAAATTCTACCCCCTCTGATAGAGACTCCAGGGCACTGGATAAATGAGGTAAGAAGGTATACACTTCTGCAACCTTGGCCATTAGGGCCTTAAACTGCCTGTTTCAAAGTATCAAACTGTTAAAGATTTTTTACAAGTACAACCTCCAAGGTTTAGTAGGCATTGGCCTTCCAAGAATTGGTCCTTTTCTGCCTCTTCCAGACCTTCTCAGTCGAAAACCAGATCCAGCAGAGCTCCTAGGCTTCAGTCCCAGCGTACGCACAGGACTAAGCAGTGGGGGGCCTCCACTTCTAAATCTGGGAGTAATAAAACTCCCCCCTATGGTAAACTGTCTCAATGACTTCTTTTTAAAACTTCCAAGTACTTCTCAACTGACTTCCCCTTTGGGGGGAAAGATTGCTCTTCATGCAAAGAACTGGGAACTCATTACCCAGGACAAATGGGTTTTAAATATAGTGTCCCAGAGATACAGATTTCACTTCCACACATTACCAACACCAAGCGGGTGGCCAGATCTACCCCCAAATCAGTGGACAGAGGCTCAAAAGCAAGTAATTTCTCTCTTAAGCATGAGGGCTATTCATTTGGTACCAGAAGAGGAAAAGGGACAAGGTTTCTACTCAAGACTTTTCCTGGTACCTAGAAAAGACAATTCATGACGTCCTATCCTGGACCTGTCTACGCTAAACACCTTTGCTGACTCTTCACCAGTTGCTCCCTATGCTAGGCAAAAGACCCCTGGTTGGCAACACTAGATTTAAAGGAAGCATACCTCTACATCCCAATCGGGGAATCTTGCAGAAGATACCTATGCTTCAAAGCAGGCTACACGCACTATCAGATGTTCATCGTGCATACAGCTGCAGTAATCACAGATGGGTTTTCTGCCGTCAGGCGGGTCCTCGGTCGGCCGAATTCCAAAGTCTAGGTCCGGCGTCGGTTGTTGTCGCTTTCTTTCCTGATGTCAGTGAGGCAGGGGTATATAAGACACAGCCGACGCCATTTTCTTCAGTCTTTTTTGCCGCGCGGTGCCTGAAGCAGAAGCAGTTCGCAAGTGCCGGTCGGCCAGCTCCTGAATTTACGAAAAATTGGAAACTGAAGTCTTCTTTAAAGCTAAGTACCCGCTAGAAACTTTTCTTGCCTCAGACCAATGTCAGAAAAAGTTAACAATTGTATTTCTTGTGGGAAGCAAGTACCGCATAAGGATTTCCATTCCCTCTGCATACCTTGTTTAGGCCCAGACCACGACGTCTTGGGCTGTCGCTTTTGCGCTACTTTCAATAAACGCACTATTAAGCGTCGGGCGGAGTTCGCCCAACACTTTTTTGGTAAAGCCTTTGATTATAAAATGTCTTCGGAGACTCCAACTACCGTTTTGTCCAAAAAACGCAAGGACAAGGACCGACACGCGAGGTCCGCGGTCTCCACCGACACCACGCCAAAACCGGCTACACGTGGTCCGGTTCTCAGCGAGACGCCTATGCAGTCCCTGACTACCGACGACACTTCTTTGGCGGTGTCTTCTGTAACCGAGACCACTGGTACCTCGGCCCTTACCCAGACTACAACCACCAAAGCCACTGTGAGCGTTGAGCCTCCTAATGTGGACAGGTCCACTTCCACCCATGGTGTCTTTAGACCCTCATCTTCCTTTTCCATTAAGGCCTTTACTAAGTCCAAATCAGCCAGGCATCCCAAGAGGCCTGTTGCACAGGGCCCATCTCCAGGCCCCATGCCTAAAAAGCAGATGCTTAAAATGGCTGAGGATTTAATTACTCTTATCAGGGGTTCGCAACCCCCTCCAGACAAGAGACCCAGAGTGGAGGAAGATTCTCCCTCTTCTGATCAGGGCTCTATTTTTTCAGAGCGTTCTGAGGTAGAGGAACACTCTTACTCCCCTTTTGAAGATTCTGATGCAGAGCAGTCCATTCCTTCTGTATCTCCTCCAGAGGATTTTTCTTTTGGGGAAACCTTGCACACCTTGAGGGAACACTTCCACTGGGAAGGCCAAGACTTTTCTGATTCCAAGAAAAGACTTAGGGAATTTCTTTTGTTACCTCAACACAGACCTCTGGCGATACCTCCTTGGACATACTTGATGATGTTTATTCGGAGGCTTGCCTTAATCCGGATTCCCTGCCTCCTGCCCCAGTCAAACCTGATAGGTACTACAGAGTCCCTAACTCTCACCAATTTCTTTACAAAAGCCATAATGCTGACCCTGAAACCATTTCTCAAGGCCCCAAGGGAATGAAGGCCTCTACTGCTAAGAATCCACTACCTTCCGAAAGAGAGTCAAGATCCTTAGAAAGGTGGGGGAAAAAGGTGTATACCTTGGCCACCCTAGCCATGAGGGCCTTAAATTGTCAGTTCCATATGCTTAAATATCAGCAGTTTCTGTTATCACAATTAAGAAATAAAATGTCTCAACCTGAACAAGCAGATTTGAAGGAGTTGCAGGATATGATGCATAGTGCAGAACAAGTAGGTAAACACACCTTACAATGTGGCTATGATGCCCTAGAGGCCTCAAGTAGAGCTGCTGTTACAGGATCAGTCATTCGTAGACATGCCTGGCTTAGGGAACAAATCTTGCCTGATCATGTGAAAGCTAAACTACTAGATGCTCCTTTACAAAAGGATGTGCTATTTGGTACTAATGCTGAGGAGATACTACGGAAAATGGAAGAAAAAGCCAAATCTATGCAAACTGTCAAAGCTTTTCTACAGGTTCAACCACCACGTTTTAGCAGAAATTGGCCTTCTAAAAACTGGTCCTTTCCAGCCATGGACAAGCCCCAAAGAGGTAGATACAGGCGCACAAGGGGCAGAGGACAATCACAAGGATTATTTAGAGGCAGGCAATGGCAAACTCCAGCACCAAGAGGTGGCAAAGACAGTGCACAACAATACAGGAAACAAACCCAATGACTTCCTCCTTTCCATGCCAAGCAAGTCTCAGCTGGCAGCACCTTTGGGAGGAAAGCTGGCATTATTTACAAGAAATTGGCATATTGTCACAACAGACAAATGGATCCTGGACGTTATAAACAGAGGCTACAGATTTCATTTTCACACACTTCCAAAAATTAGAGGCATGCCAAACCTGCCACACAATCAAAGGGCAGAGGCACAGCTACATATTTCAAAGCTCATAGACATGAATGCTATTCAAGAGGTACCTACTCACGAACAAGGTCAGGGTTTTTATTCCAGGCTATTTCTGGTACCAAGGAAAGGAACCGACTGGAGACCCATTTTGGACTTATCCATCCTAAACGCATTCTTACTCGTACCAAAATTCAAGATGCTCACATTACAGCAGCTTCTTCCCATGCTGGGCAAGGAGTTTTGGCTGGTAACATTGGATCTCAAGGAGGCATACCTGCATGTCCCAATCAGACAAAGTTGCAGAAGATACCTCAGATTTCTTGCAAGTTCAATCCACTATCAATTCTCTGCATTGCCCTTTGGCTTATCTACTGCGCCCAGAGTATTCACGAAATGCCTGGCATCAGTAATTGCCTACTGCAGACTTCAAGGGATACAAATTTACCCTTATTTGGACGACTGCCTGATCCAAGCGGACAGCAAGCACATACTTCTGGAACATCTGGCTTATGTAACACGGTTACTGAATTCTCTGGGATGCACAGTCAACAAAGAGAAATCCAGGCTAACACCATCTCAGAAAATAACTTTCCTGGGTGCCAACTTGGACACAAACACCCAGATGGCCTATCTTACGCCAGAAAAACAGGAGCAACTAACTCAGTACTTCAAAATACTAGCAAATTGTACCAGGCTTACTGCAAGGAAAATCCTGCAGGCTCTGGGCTTCATGGCATCTTGCATTCTTTTAATCCCATGTGCAAAGTTGCATATGAGGAAACTTCAATAGTACCTAAAAACCCTATGGTCTCAACACAGCCACAGTTTGGAAACAATAATACCAATAATTCCATGTTTGCAAAAGGAATTTCTATGGTGGGCCCAAGCATGTCAAACGAACACAGGTCTCCCATTCTGCAAGCCTCAAGCAAATCAAGTCATCACAACAGACGCCTCAGATTACGCCTGGGGGGCGCACATGACAGACAGGTGCATTCAGGGCAAATGGTCCCAAAAGGAAAAGCACCTTCACATCAATCAAAAAGAAATGCTAGCAGTGATAAATGCAATTACAGCTTTCAAGGACCTGCTGCATCCAGGACAATTATTGATAAGAACAGACAACACCACAGTAATGTGGTACATAAACAAACAAGGAGGAACACATTCATACCCCCTGTGCAGACTAGCCATGACACTTTGAAACTTGGCTCTGGAATGGCAAATCGAACTTCAAGCACAATACTTGCCAGGTATGGAAAACACGCTGGCAGACAATCTAAGCAGAAATATGACAGATCCACACGAATGGAAGTTGCATCCTCAAGTGTTTACAAAGATAATCCAAGCGTGGGGAAGGCCAGACATAGATCTCTTCGCCTCCCACAGAAATCATCAATTGGAAAAGTTCTGTTCAAGGACCTTTCATCCAAAGGCCTGGAGAGTGGACGCTCTTTCATTCAGTTGGGCAGCATGGACAGTTTACGCTTTCCCACCTCTGCCTCTTCTGCCCAAGGTGCTCTTGAAAGCAAGAGCAGACAGACCGAAGATGATACTGATTGCTCCAGACTGGCCAAGACAACACTGGTACCCACTCCTGAGGAGCCTAACACATACTCCTCCCTGGTCCCTACCTCTAATGCCTCTTCTGCTGACTCAGCACAGCTACAAAAATCTTCACAGTCAGCTGAAAACACTCAATCTCGCTGCATGTAAAATTCCTTAACACTACAACAGACCCTACTCCCCAAAGAGGTGCAGGATGTCATTTTGGAGGCCAGAAGGCCATCTACTAGAAAGGCTTATTCCGCAAAATGGAAACGGTTTTGTTCTTGGAA
The DNA here is from genome assembly GCF_019279795.1 of Protopterus annectens. NCBI lineage: Eukaryota > Metazoa > Chordata > Ceratodontiformes > Protopteridae > Protopterus > Protopterus annectens. The sequence goes on along the minus strand of NC_056751.1, from coordinate 87,895,848 downwards.
TGAGAAAAAAGGCCAGGACCCTAGAAAACTGAATTTGCCTCCGGTATTACAGTATCTAGCTGAGCTGCTGATCAGTGGACTTTCATTTTCCTCCATAAAAATCCATGCCTCAGCCATTTCTGCAGAATTCAACACTGATCCACCCTTATTCTCTCACCCACTCTTAAGACAGTTCCTCAGAGGGGCTAAGAATATAAGACCACCAAGGAAACAACCAATGCCAGCCTGGGATCTTAATTACATTCTAGAAAAATTAACATTGCCTCCCTTTGAATCAGCTGCCTCAACAGATTTGCGATATTTGTCCTGGAAAACAGCTTTTCTTCTGGCCATTACCTCAGCTCGTAGGGTTTCGGAACTACAAGCCCTCATGGCTGTGCAGCCCTTTCTCATCTTCCATCAGGACAGGGTTTCCCTTCGAACCAACCCGTCATTTATGCCTAAAGTGGTATCCAGGGTAGCTTTAAATCAAGCCATACACTTACCTACCTTTTACCCCAATCCTCAAAACAAAGGGGAAAGGCTGCTACACTCCTTAGACATCCATAGACAGCTACGTTATTATTTGGACAGAACAAAGCCTTTCAGGAAATCAGAACAACTTTTTGTGTCCTATGCTGTAGGAGCTCAAGGGAAGCCAGTTACCAAACAGACAATTCAAAATGGATAGGCCACTGCATACGGTTTTGTTACTCCTATCATGGAAAATCTGTCCCTACAGACATCAGATCCCACTCCACCAGGGCCACAGCTACCTCTACAGCCTTCCTCAGAGGGGTCCCTACCAAAGATATTTTGGAGGCAGCCACTTGGAGTTCTGTGCATACCTTCACAAAACACTACCACCTGCCTTTATATTCCAAAACTAGAGCAGGCTTTGCCACTGCTGTGTTGCAGGGCATTCTGGCTCATCCCAGTTCCACCTAGTGCCTACCACCCTGTGCGTAGCTTTGGGATTCTACCCATCTGTGATTACTGCAGCTGTATGCACGATGAACATAGTACAGTTTTGTACCTACCATAAATGTAGATGTTCGAGTGCTAATACAGCTGCAGTACAGTTTTCCCTCCCTCCTTCCCCTCTTTGTAAAGGCCTAGGGCCTAACCCCTCTTCATACAACCTGATTGGGTTATCCTTCTATGGTATATTTGCTTGCAACTACTGATTTTTGATTATATTGCATTGCATGTATATAAATATAATTTATGTATTGCCTTCCTTCTGGGGGCACCTGTCATCTGGGGCAAGAAAGACTGAAGAAAATGGCGTCGGCTGTGTCTTATATACCCCTGCCTCACTGACGTCAGGAAAGAAAGCGACAACAACCGACGCCGGACCTAGACTTTGGAATTCGGCCGACCGAGGACCCGCCTGACGGCAGAAAACCCATCTGTGATTACTGCAGCTGTATTAGCACTCGAACATCTACATTTATGGTAGGTACAAAACTGTACTTTCTCTGCACTGCCCTTTGGCTTATCTACTGCGCCCAGGGTATTCATAAAGTGCCTAGCTCCAGTCATTGCATTTTGCAGGCAAAGAAATATTCAAATATACCCATACCTGGACAGTTGTCTAATTCAGGCAGAAAGCCAGGACATGCTTTTGAATCATCTGGCCTTTGTACAAAGGGTGCTAACTTGTCTGGGGTAGACCATAAACGAAAAGAAATCTCACCCTGGTGCCCTGTCAACAAATTATATTCCTGGGAGCAAGCTTGAATACAACTTCCCAGATGGCTTTCCTCACGCCAGAGAAACAATTTCATTTGACAACCTACTTCAAACAAGTGGCCACAAAATCCCTGCTATCTGCAAGGCAAATACTGCAAGCCTTTGGGGTTCATGGCGTCCTGCATTCTTCTAATTCCATATGCAAGACTGCATATGAGGAAACTACAATGGTATATAAAAAGCCTATGGTGTCAACATTCGTAGGATCTAGAAGCAATGATTCCTATCATACCTTGCCTACGCCTAGAGTTCCTTTGGTAGGCAGAGGCATGCCACCAAAACAAGGGACTACCATTCACACTACCCCCTGCCGCCCAAGCCCTAACAACAGATGCATCAACTATGCATGGGGGGGCTCACCTGGCAGGGAAGTGCATTCACAGCAAATGGAAACCAAGTCAAATGCACCTGCATATCAATCAAAAAGAAATATTAGCTGTACAGAATGCTCTGACAGCCTTCAAGGACAATTAATAGTACAGACGGACAACACCACTGTTATGTGGCACATAAACAAGCAGGGGGTACACATTCTTACCCTCTCTGCAGACTAGCCATGGCATTGTGGAACACAGCCCTGAGCTACCAAGTGCATCTACAAGCTCAATTCCTGCCAGGAAGACTAAATACACTAGCAGGCGAACTAAGCAGAAACCTCATGGACCCACACGAGTGGAAACTGGAACCAAGGATTTTCAACATGTTGACACGCAAATGGGTCAGCCCAGATATAGACCGATTTGCTTCCCCCCAGAACTATCAATTGGACAAATTTTGCACAAGAACTCCCCACAAACAGCTTGGAAAGTGGATGCTCTGTCCTTCAGCTGGAAAAACCTATCAGTTTATGCCTTTCCTCCACTGCCTCTGTTCTCCAAAGTACTACTAAAGATCTAACAAGACAAACCAAGGATGATTTTGATTGCACCAGACTGGCCACACCAACACTTTTACCCCCTCTTGCGTAGTATGTCACTTTTGGCTCCATGGCACCTGCCTCAGACCCCTACCCTGTTGTCTCAGCAGGAGAACCAGATTCTGCACTCTCAGCTTCAAACACTGAACCTAGCAGCCTGGCTAATTACCTAATCTTCCCCCCAGAACTATCAATTGGACAAATTTTGCACAAGAACTCCCCACAAACAGCTTGGAAAGTGGATGCTCTGTCCTTCAGCTGGAAAAACCTATCAGTTTATGCCTTTCCTCCACTGCCTCTGTTCTCCAAAGTACTACTAAAGATCTAACAAGACAAACCAAGGACGATTTTGATTGCACCAGACTGGCCACACCAACACTGGTACCCCCTCTTGTGCAGTGTGTCACTGTTGGCCCCATGGCACCTGCTTCAGACTCCAACCCTATTGTCTCAGCAGGAGAACCAGATTCTGCACTCTCAGCTTCAAACACTGAACCTAGCAGTCTGGCTAATTACCTAATCTCTCCTTTACCTTCCCTCAGTAAACCAGTGATGGATATAATTTTAGAGGCAAGGAGGCCTAGTACTAGAAAATCTGATGCTGAAAAATGGAAAAGATTCTATGCCTGGAACCAAGCTCAAGGGATGAGCACAGCAGTGCCCAATTTACCTCAGATTTTACAATACTTAACTGAGATACTTCATAAGAGCCTGTCCTCCTCCTCCATCAAAATTCACGCCTTCGCCATTTCAGCTTATTATATCATAGAACCTCACTTCTACTCTCATCCACTGCTCAAGCAGTTCCTCAGAGGGGCCAAAAATCTACAATCATCTAGGAGAGCTCCAACTCCAGCCTGGGACCTTAACTTTGTATTGGAGAAACTCACTTTTCCTCCTTTCGAGCCAGCTGCTACTGCAGACTTAAATTCCTTTCTTGGAAAACAGCTTTCCTTTTAGCAATCACCTCAGCAAGAAGGGTATCTGAATTACAGGCTCTTATGGGAGTGGAGCCTTTCATCATCTTTCATGTGGACAGTGTCCCCCAGGACCAATCCCTCCTTCATGCCCAAGGTGGTATCCAGTGTGGCCCTTAATCAGTCCATTCATTTGCCAACCTTCTTTCCTAATCAACAGAACAAAGGGGAACAGATGCTGCACTCCCTAGATGTGCACAGACAACTTAAATTCTACTTGGACAGGACTAAACCTCAAAGGAAATCTGAATAACTGCTGGTGGTATTTGCTGCAGGGTCAGAGGGGAAGGCTATTTCAAAGCAAACCATTTCCAAATGGATAGGCGATTGTATTCATTTCTGCTGCAAGCACCATGGAAAACCTATTCCACAGGGGATCAGACCCCATTCAACCAGGGCTGCATCTACCTCTATAGCCTTTCTCAGAGGCGCCCCTACCAGGGACATCCTAGAAGCTGCTACCTGGAGTTCTGTACATACTTTCACCAAGCATTACCATCTGCCAATTTTCTCTAAATCCAGAGCTGGCTTTGCCTCTGCAGTCTTGCAGGGCCTTATAGCTGGTCCTAATGCTATCTAAATTCCTCCTCCCATCCTTAGCTTTGGGAATCTACCCAAATGTGATGATTGCAGCAGTGAAACACGAAGAACATAGTACAGTTGTGTACACTTACCATAAATGTAGATGTTAGAGTGTATTCACTGTTGCAGTCCTGGTTACCCTCCCTCCAGCCCCCTAACTTCTTTTGGCTATACCTTTACTCTCCTTTACTATGCTCAAAAGCTTTTTGGTGTATTTGCTTTTTTGTTGGAGGTATAACCTTGTATATTTATAGATTTAATTGCTTCCCATTAGGGGGGCACCTGACATCTGGGGCAAGAAAATCCGATGTAATGGCATCGGCTGCATGTTTTGTACTCCTGACGACCTGATGTCAATGAAGAAGGGACAGCAACTGATGCAGGACCCAAGACTTTGTTAATCAGGCCGACTGAGGGCTACTGCAAGCAGATAATCCAAATGTGATGACTGCAACAGTGAATACACTCGAACATCTACATTTATGGTAAGTGTACACAACTCTACTTTCTTTTGATTGTTTCAAGAGAGTTCACATCAACTGTGGCCAAGTTCCTTGGTGATTGAGTGGCTGCTGGACCCCTTGGGAGGCATAGGCAAGTCCTCAGGGCTGCTGTGACCGTCATTCCCTGGAGGCATTGAAAGCTACTCGTCTTTCAACTGATCAGTCTATTTCTGCATTACCACTGATTGTTAGGTAAGTGTAGTCATCACCAGTGGTTACAGAATTCTAGTTTTTCTCCATCCTTCCCCAATGGCCAGACATTTCACCTGGCTAGAGAAAGGTGGGAAAAATAGAGATGCATCACTTCTTGTAGAAGACAGCCATCTAGTATGTGCCACTAGATTCATAGATTTGTGACATATGTCATGGTAGTTTAGTCTTAGGATCATATATACCCTGCCAGTACCCTACCCCCAGACCATACCTTCTTTGTCAATTAGGGCTATGCCAGTCAATCCTAGTGTAAATTTGTGAGGGCAAGTCCACTGATACCTTTCCATTTGAAGACTGTAGTAAATCTCACTGTTTAACCTGAAGAGGAAGTCTGTTGCAGAGGTGGGAGGGGGGCACTGTTTAATAAACTTGCTTTTCCAGCATGTTTTGTTCTGTTGGTGAAGATATAGGTCCCTCTTTCTCGTGTTACTAGAAGTATTACAATTGTGGAAATGCAAGAGATCAAGGACAACTGGGTCTCCAGTGGCATGTTAGGCTGGATGTAAGTTTCCTCTCAAAAATGTATAAGATACTGAGCAAAGAGCGAGTGCTTTTAGCCTCTTTTGGTAGTTCATGGTCTTTAGGCCTGTGATCTTCTTAGTTAGGTACCTTTGTGGCCTTTCTTGTTTAATATGTCTAGTGAGGTACATCTCTAAGGAGGTGTTATATTCAGCTTTGATTAGGCTAGTTATGAAGTACAAGGGAATGATGGTCTCCTTAAATCTGGATGATAGAAGGATTTCCTGATGACTGCTGTTGTGACAGAATGATTAAAAGATAGAGGGAGTTAACAACCCAAGATGCTCATCATTAGAGCACTGTTGCAGTGATGGTAACTCATGGCACTTATCCTGCCATGGTTACTGTGTATGGCTTGCCAGTCTTCAAAAGCTCAGACACCTTCCTGCCATTTCATACATCTGGCCTAAGACCTATTCATGAGATTACATACTGGTATGTCAAGGATGTATGGGTGTGAAAATCTTGAGAATTTTCTTGCTACCAGGACATTAAGCAAGGCTGCATCAGAATTATGGTCCGTCAGCTCACCTGTATAACCTCTTCTGGCTACCTTTGTTTAGGACAGCTAAAAACCCATTGGGGAGCCTTTCAGTCTCTCTTCTGTTTTTTTTTTTTTTTTTTTTTTTCTGAAAATTATTGATCTGATGTTGTCATCTTCATTTCCATTAAACTGTGGGTCTCAGTTTCAACCCTCGGAACTGACCAACCGCTCTCCAAGCTTGAGATTCCAGACTTTAGCTCCTTCCTTCTACCCATAATTCCCTGCTCCCCCAAACTGCCTCGGATCTCGTTTGCTGTGTGTTCATTCAGCAGCAAGGTTCCTGTGCTATGACCTCATCCATTAATATTTCTAGCGTGTGTTACTTTTAAATTTTTCTTGTACTATTCCTTTTTCTACTTCTGTGTTTTGACTGCTAGTTGTTTCTTCTGCCTTTCGTTGCTCTTTTAATTGGGGTTTCTCTCGCCATAATCCCTTTTCTATCTTTCTAGTTTAAAAAAAAAAAAAAAAAAAACTCTTTGCCTATCATCCCCTTTTCTTTTTCTTCTCTATGGCTGACCAGAAACTACTTTGTTTCAAGAAATGCATTTCTGTCGGCATAAGATCTCACTGTCTGATGCCCACAGGGAGTGCATTTACTGCCTTGGGCCTCGCATCTGGATTCCCACTGCTAGGTGTGCAAAGGGTTCCACCCTAGGGCCCTAGCAGATAAGAGGAACAAGCTTGTCCTCAAAGGCTTGCTCCCTCCATCTTTTTCTTCGGGCGTCCCTTCCACTTTGGGGGCTCAAGCCCCTCCAAAAAGTCCCAGGAGGCCCGGGAGAGCAGTAAGCTCTCACCCACGAGGTCCTTCCTGGAGCCACCCAAGAAGGCTCCAAGAGTGTGGGAGCCTCCCCACTCTGACACGGGGTCCTTGACTCCCATCTCTTGTCCTCTGCCCTGGTCATCCTCAGTGGCTTTAGGACAGAATGCTACTTCCGTGGCTGTCCTGAAGTCCTTTTCGGCCCCAAGCTCTACACCAACAGGACTGTCTAGGAGGTCTCCCTCCGCTTGCCCAGGACGTCTCCAAGACCCCCCTCTTCCGCTTCCACCAGGTCTTTCGAAGCCTTATTTCCAAGGACATGTGCAGACAGAGGCAGTTCCTCAAGGCCCAAATCTAGATGAGGCTTGTGTCTGCTCCATCCACATCTGGATCTGAGAGGTTCCCCCTTCCGACTAGAAGTTCATTCTCTGAATCGTCCTTCAGTATTGGAGCCCTTGGTCCTGTTGGTCTCCGGCGCCAGGGTATCGGAGCCAATTGAAATTTCTTCGTCGCCTCTGACTATTTCCTCAACACACTCAACCCAAACTGTGTTGATTTCAAGTGCGTCTTGGAGCTGTTACTTCGAGGTTGGCTCCAGGAGTTTGACGCTGACTCCAAAGTTTTTGGAGCGGACTCTCCCCTGCAGGGCATCATTCTTTGAACAGCATGGCCATGACTCCCCATGATAGTGGGAGGCTCGTGCCCTCTGGGAGGCATATATTTCGGTGGCTTAAGCCCCAAGGGAACTGCTTTTGGAGGGTTGGAGCCCTTCTGCTTTAGAGGTGGCTGAGAGAATTCTCTCCCAGCCTGGGAGAGCCTCGGCACCCACCTCCTTGGAACCTCCCCATCCCCGTTCTGGTCTGGTGCCTGAGGCCTCAAGTCTGCCACATGGACAACTGGGCCCGGAAAGCCTTCATAATCTCCCTTCTGCAGATACTCGAGAGTCTTCCTACACTTGCCCAGAGTGTCTCATTGAGGAGGTCCCCCAGAATAGGTTGTGTAAGAGGAGGCATATGGATTCCCCTGAGGAGTCCCTCACCACCAACACCAATTTTGAGGAAGGAGAAGGGTCTCCAGGTTGCCACCCAAAGAAGTCTTCTTTGGGGACTTTCTAGAAATCCTATGCCAGAGAGGTGGCTGGCCTGCATAAAACCCTTACCGGAAGAATCGTTTCTGTGGGAGGCTTTTGGGTCCAGCCCATCTATCACCTGGTTATCTTCCCCTGCCTATCCTCTTATCAGGCTCGTGTCAACTAGGGCATGGAAGAAGCCGGATACAGTAGAGCCGATCTCTAAGCGGGCAGACAAGATTTTGAGTGTCCCTTCGGACAAGACTTTTTGGACAAAGGGTATCCCAGTAGATGCTATGGTTGTCACAGCAGCTACCAAGAAGGAGCTCACACAAGAGAGCTCTTCTGTCCACCCTCCCAACAGAGAATCTCAAGCATTGGACAGTTTTGAGAAAAGAGTTTATGCCTCTTCCACGTTTACCTTGAGGGCATTGAACTATCACATTTTACGAGGCTACAAAGGGATGTGGTGAAGGAACTTTCTAACTCGTCCCCTGTGTCCATGTCTGCAGACAAACAGAAGACCTTTTCCTCCAGACTGGCCACCCTCTAATCACTGGTTAATGTGTCCATGAGGTCGATATCCCATACCTCAGAGGGTGCCTCAAGAGCAACTGGTTCCGGCATTGCCATAAGGCGCTATGCCTGGATGAGGCTATTTGACTTTTTGGAGATCTTCACACAGTCATTTATCAATGCCCCCTTTGATGGCTCCACCTTGTTTGGGCCTATGGTTTGTGACACACTCTTCCACAGAAAAAAGAATGGAAAGACCCTGTCTGCCATCGGGATCCATTTTTCTACCCCACAAAGGTCCTTTTCTAGAAACTAGCACGGGAGTAAAAAGGTGTGGTTTTGTAAGTCACTGGGTCCTTTTCAGGATGCTTAGGGAGATTTTTTTCCCCTAGGACAGAGGGGGAATAACCAGAATGGAAGATGCCGGCCATGCAGCCGAGATGGTCTGCAAAAGCAAGGGCCACAAGAAACTTTCTTGGATCGACCCTTTCAACCCTTCTAAATGGTTGCCCGGCTGCTTTCCTCTGGAGACAGTTGAGGACACTTCTTCCTGCACCTAGCAGCCTAGGAGACCATCACAAATGTTCGCTGGGTGCTAAGGATCATATCCAGACAATACTACATTCCCTTTCTGAAACTCCTAAACAAAGAAATTGCCTCCCTGATGTTCCACCCAGCCAGAGGGAGGATGCGGCCTTAGAAAACTACTAAGCAAAAGGTCATCCAAAAGGTTCCCCCCGATCAAGTCAGATCGGGTGTTTACTCCAGGTTCTTTTTAGTGCCCAAAAAAACAGGGGGCTTAATGGCCAATTTTGGAGCTGACCATGCTGAACAAGTTAGTGAAGCACACAAAGTTCAGAATGGTCACGATTCAGTCCATCTTACCTCTTCTGAAGATGAAAGATTGTATGCGCTCTGTGCACCTGAAAGTCATGTACTACCACATAAAGATGAATAGATGCTCCAGACAATATCTATATTTCAGACTAGAAGCCAGTCACTACTGATTCAGATCACTCCAGTTTGGCCTCACCACAGCCTCCATGATGGTCACCAAATGTTTAGCAGTGGTGGTAGCACACCTTAGGCTGCAAGGTTTCCAGATGTTTCCTTATCTGGACGACTGGCTTCTGACTGCATCAACCAAGCATCTACTGATCCAAGCCAGGGATTATCTTTTATATCTGGCTGCTCTTTTAGGAATCACAATCAGTATTCAGAAATCTCAACTGCGGCCAGATGTTCATCGTGCATTACAGCTGCAGTAATCACATATGGGTTTCAGCCGTCAGGCGGTCCCTCGGTCGGCCGAATTCCAAAGTCTTGGTCCGGTGTCGGTTGTCGTCGCGTACTCTTCTGACGTCAGGAAGGCTAGAGTATATAAGACACAGCCGACGCCATTTTCCTCAGTCTTTTTTGCCGCGCGGTGCCCGAAGCAGAAGCAGTTCGCAAGTGCCTGTCGGCCAGCTCCTGAATTACGAAAAATTTTGGAACCAAAGTCTTCATTAAAGCTAAGTACCCCGTTGGGGAATCTTTTCTTGCCTCAGACCGATGTCAGAAAAAGTTAATAATTGTATTTCTTGTGGGAAGCAAATACCGCATAAGGATTTCCATTCCCTTTGCATACCTTGTTTGGGCCCAGACCACGACGTCTTGGGCTGTCGCTTTTGCGCTACCTTCAATAAACGCACTATCAAGCGTCGGGCGGAGTTCGCCCAGCACTTTTTTGGTAAAGCGTTTAATTATAAAATGTCGTCGGATACTCCGATTACTGCTTTATCTAAAAAACGCAAAGAAAAGGACCGCCAGTCGAGGACCGCGGTCTCCACCGACACCACGCCGAAGCAGGCTCCACGTGGCCCGGTTCTCAGTGAGACGCCTTTGCAGTCCCTGACTACCGACGACACTCCCTCAGCGGAGTCTTCTGTACCCGAGACCGCTGGTTCTTCGGCCCTTTCCCAGACTACAACCGAAGCCCCTGCATATGTCGAGCCTACCAATGTGGATAGATCTACATCCACCCATGGTGTATTTAGGCCTTCATCATCTTTCTCTATCAAGGCCTTCACTAAATCCAAAACAGCCAGGCACCATACTAGGCCGGCTACACAAGGCCCATCACCTGGGCCCATGCCTAAGAAGCACATGCTTAAAATGGCTGAGGACCTTATCACTCTTATCAGAGGCTCCCAGGCCCCTCCGGACAAGAGACCCAGAGTAGAGGAGGATTCTCCTTCTTCTGACCAGGGATCCATTTTATCAGAACATTCTGATGCTGAAGAACACTCTTATTCCCCTTTTGAGGATTCGGATGCAGAGCAGTCTATTCCTTCTGTATCCCCCCCTGAGGATTTTTCTTTTGGGGAAACCTTGCACTCTTTGAGAGAGCACTTCCACTGGGAAGGCCAAGACTTTTCAGACTCTAAGAAAAGGCTTAGGGAATTTCTCTGGTTACCTCAGCATAGACCTTTGGCTATTCCTCCTGTTTTGGAGGTATTGGATGATGTTTACTCGGAGGCTTGCCTTAATCCTGATTCTCTGCCTCCTGCACCAGTTAAGCCAGACAGGTACTACAGAGTACCTAATTCTCATCAGTTCCTCTTCAAAGGCCATAATGCAGACCCTGAAACTATTTCTCAAGGCCCTAAAGAAATTAAGGCCTCCACGGCCAAGAATCCACTTCTTGCGGAAAGGGAATCTAGATCTCTAGAAAGGTGGGGTAAGAAGGTTTATACCTCGGCCACCCTAGCCATGAGGGCCTTAAACTGCCAGTTTCATATGATTAAATATCAACAATTCCTGTTATCACAATTAAAGACCAAAATGTCACAACCTGAACAACCAGATATAAAAGAGTTGCAGGATATGATGCATAGTGCAGAACAAGTGGGTAAGCACACTTTACAATGTGGTTATGATGCTCTAGAGGCCTCCAGCAGAGCGGCCGCTACCGGATCAGTAATTCACAGACATGCATGGCTTAGGGAACAAAATCTGCCAGACCATGTGAAAGCAAAGATTCTAGATGCACCTTTACATAAGGATGTTCTTTTTGGTGCTAATGCTGAGGATATATTACGTAAAATGGAAGAAAAAGCAAAATCTATGCAAACTGTCAAAGCTTTCTTACAGGTCCAGCCACCACGGTTCAGCAGGAACTGGCCATCAAAAAACTGGTCCTTTCCAACCACTGACAAGCCCCAAAGAGGCAGATACAGACGCGGAAGGGGCAGAGGACAAGCCCAAGGGTCCTATAGAGGCAGACAATGGCAATCTCCAGCACCAAGAGGTGGTGACGACAGTGCACAGCAGTAAAGGAAGCAGACTCAATGACTCCCTCATTTCTATGCCAAGCAAAATTCAACTGGCAGCACCTTTGGGAGGGAAACTGGCACTATTTGCAAACAATTGGCATATTGTCACAACAGACAAATGGATTCTGGACATTATAAACAGAGGCTACAAATTCCATTTTCACACACTTCCAAAAATGAGAGGCATGCCAAATCTACCACAAAATCAAAGGGTAGAGGCACAACTACAAATTACAAAGCTCCTAAACATGAGGGCTATACAAAAGGTACCTACGCACCAACAAGCACAAGGTTTTTATTCAAGGCTTTTCCTGGTGCCAAGAAAAGGAAGCGACTGGAGACCCATACTGGACTTATCCATCCTAAACACATTTCTTCTCGTACCAAAATTCAAGATGCTCACATTACAGCAACTCCTTCCCATGCTGGGCAAGGGGTTTTGGCTGGTAACATTGGACCTCAAGGAGGCATACCTGCATGTCCCAATCAGACAAAGTTGCAGAAGATACCTCAGATTTCTTGCAGGTTCAAATCACTATCAATTCTCTGCATTGCCCTTTGGCTTATCTACTGCCCAGAGTATTCACCAAGTGCCTGGCATCAGTGATTGCATACTGCAGGCTTCAAGGGATTCAAATTTACCCTTATCTGGACGACTGCCTGATCCAAGCGGACAGCAAACACATACTTTTGAAACACCTGGCATATGTGACACGGTTACTGCTTTCTCTGGGATACACCATCAACAAGGAGAAATCAAAGCTAACACCCTCTCAGAAAATAACCTTCCTGGGTGCCAACTTGGACACAAACACCCAGATGGCCTACCTTACGCCAGAAAAACAAGGGCAATTATCTCAGTACTTCAAAATACTTGCAAAAAGTACCAGGCTTACTGCAAGGAAAATCCTGCAGGCTCTGGGATTCATGGCATCTTGCATTCTTCTAATCCCATGTGCAAAGCTGCACATGAGGAAACTTCAATGGTACCTAAAAAATCTATGGTCTCAACACAGTCACAGCTTGGAAGCAGAGATTCCAATAATTCCCTGTCTTCAAAAGGAATTCATATGGTGGGCCCAAGCATGCCAAGTAAACACAAGCCTCCCATTCAGCAAGCCTCAAGCTACACAAGTCATAACCACAGACGCTTCAGACTACGCCTGGGGAGCGCACATGAAGGACAGGTGCATTCAGGGCAGATGGGCCAAAAAAGAAAAGCACCTTCACATCAATCAAAAAGAAATGCTGGCAGTAATAAATGCAATCACAGCGTTCAGAGAATTCCTGCATCCAGGACAACTGCTCATAAGAACAGACAACACCACAGTAATGTGGTACATAAACAAACAAGGAGGAACTCATTCATACCCCTTGTGCAGACTAGCCATGACTCTTTGGAACCTGGCTCTGGAAAGACAAATAGAACTTCAGGCACAGTACCTGCCAGGAATGGAAAACACACTGGCAGACACTCTGAGCAGACATATGACAGATCCTCACGAATGGAAGCTACATCCACAGGTGTTTACAGAGATTGTTCAAGCGTGGGGAGGCCAGATATAGATCTTTTGCCTCCCACAGAAACCATCAATTAAAAGGTTTTGCTCAAGGACCTTCCACCCAAAGGCCTGGAAAGTGGACGCTCTTTCATTCACATGGACAACTTGGTCAGTTTATGCATTCCCACCTCTACCTCTTCTGCCCAAGGTACTTCTGAAAGTAAGAACAGACAAGCCGAGGATGATACTGATTGCTCCAGACTGGCCGAGACAACACTGGTATCCACTCCTGAGGAGCCTAACACACACTCCTCCGTCGCCCCTGCCTCTAACACCTCTACTGCTGACGCAGAACAATTTCAAAACCCTTCACAGTCAGCTGAAAACTCTCAGTCTCGCTGCATGGAAAATTCCTTAGCATCACATCAAACTATACTCTCCAAAGAGGTGCAGGATGTCATTTTGGAGGCCAGAAGACCATCTACTAGAAAAGCTTACTCCGCAAAATGGAAGCGGTTTTGCTGTTGGAATGAAAAACGAGGGCAGGACCCTAGAAAAATGAACCTACCTCAGATTTTGCAGTATCTAGCGGAACTTTTGAGCAATGGACTTTCCTTTTCCTCAATCAAAATACATGCCTCAGCAATCTCTGCAGAATTCAACATGGATCCTCCTTTATTCTCACACCCACTCCTACGACAGTTCCTCAGAGGGGCTAAGAACATAAGACCTCCAAGGAAACAGCCAGTGCCAGCTTGGGACCTTAACTATGTACTAGAAAAATTGACATTACCTCCCTTTGAACCTGCTGCTTCAACAGAATTGCAATATTTGTCTTGGAAAACAGCTTTTCTGCTGGCCATCACTTCAGCTCGTAGAGTATCTGAGTTACAGGCCCTCATGGCGGTGCAGCCATTCCTCATCTTCCATCAGGACAGGGGCGTACCAACCCTTCCTTTATGCCTAAAGTGGTATCTAGGGTAGCCTTAAACCAGGCCATACACCTTCCTACCTTTTACCCTAACCCTCAAAACAAAGGGGAAAGGCTGCTACACTCTTTAGACATCCATAGGCAGCTACGTTATTACTTGGACAGAACCAAGTCCTTCAGAAAATCAGATCAACTCCTCGTTTCCTATGCTGTGGGGGGTCAAGGGAAACCTGTTACCAAACAGACCATTTCCAAGTGGATTGGTCACTGCATACGCTTTTGTTATTCCCATCATGGAAAGCTTGTCCCTTCTGGTATCAGACCTCACTCCACTAGGGCCACAGCCACCTCTACAGCCTTCCTCAGAGGAGTGCCTACTAAAGATATCTTGGAGGCAGCCACTTGGAGTTCTGTACATACCTTCACAAAACACTACCATCTGCCTTTATACTCCAGAACAAGAGCAGGCTTTGCCACTGCAGTTTTGCAGGGCATTCTAGCTCAACCCAGTTCCGTATAGTACCTACCACCCTATACATAGCTTTGGGATTCTACCCATATGTGATTACTGCAGCTGTAATGCACGATGAACATAGTACAGTTTTGTACCTACCATAAATGTAGATGTTCGAGGGCTATTACAGCTGCAGTACAGGTTTCCCACCCTCCTTCCCCACTTGGTAAGACCTTGGGGTCTGAATACCTCTTCATACCTACTGACTGGGTTATCCTGCTATGTATTATTTGCTTACTTTTATGTATTAGATTTATTTATGTATTGCCTTCCTTCTGGGGGCACCTGACATCTGGGGCAAGAAAGACTGAGGAAAATGGCGTCGGCTGTGTCTTATATACTCTAGCCTTCCTGACGTCAGAAGAGTACGCGACGACAACCGACGCCGGACCAAGACTTTGGAATTCGGCCGACCGAGGGACCGCCTGACGGCTGAAACCCATATGTGATTACTGCAGCTGTAATAGCCCTCGAACATCTACATTTATGGTAGGTACAAAACTGTACTTTCAGGTTATAGATTTTATTGGAGCACATCTGAACACAAGGGTTTCTCGAGCCTTTCTAACTATGGAGAGAGTTACGAAGTTGAGACTTCAGATCAGACAGATTCTGGTTATCCTGAGTCCTCTGGCCAGCTTGATAGCCAGAGGGTTGGGCTGTATGGCAGCCACTATAACTCTTCTACCTACTACATGCCTACACATGCAGATCCTGCAATGGATGTTAGCGGTCCAGTGGTCTCTTCACAGGAATCCCTTGAATTTCCCCATCAAACTCTTCTGAGTATGCAAGGATTCACTACTTTGGTGGCTTCACTCCGCAGATGTGTCTCAAGGATAGCCATTTATCCTTCCTCCCCAAAATGCCACTGTGACCATGGACACCTCTCAGATGGGGTGGGGGGGCATTATCTGGGTCGGACGGTTCAAGGCCTGTGGATGCCTCAGGAGACCAACTTGCATATCAACATACTGGAGATGAGTGCGGTTCGTCTAGCATTGCAAGATCTACACAGTCTTCTACCTCCGTGGACTATTGCTGTACAAACAGACAATATGTCTGTGGTGTGGTACGTCAACAAACATGGGGGAACCAGGGTTTTTTTTTTTCTTTCATTTGTGTCAGAGTCTATCCTGGTTGACCATTAGCCTCAGTGTATTTCTTTGGGCAAGAAAGCTCTGAGGATGTTCCCTCTTGCATGTCCATTAAGTACTAGCACATAGGGACGTACATAAGTCTTAACTCAGACATATGGAGTGAGAGGAAGGTGCTTAAACTTTTGTAGACTGTCCGGGCATACAAGTATCATTGGCAGGATACATCATATGAATTATTGCAACAATGATCTATTCAGGCATCTATTGTTAAGTTCTTACACAACTGTATTTTTCAAGGTCCCTAAGTGTGTCTTCATTTTGTAATGGTATTTACATTATAGTCTGCTGAGGGGAGGGGTTGTTTACAAAACAAGATACTGCAATTTATAGTATTTAATTTTAGCCATTGTTTCTTAGACAGAGTGTTTACAAGGGAGAGTTCTTTCTAGAAGATTCAGGTTTCACAGAGAGGCTTAACAGTAACTCTCAGATGTTCTTCGTGTTTCACTGTTGCAGTCATTACATTTGGGTTATCTGCTTACAGGTAGCCCTCAGCTGGCCTGATTATCAAAGTCTTGGGTCCTGCGTCGGTTGCTGTCTCTTCTTCCATGACGTCAGGTAGTCAGGGGTGTAAAGCATGCAGACAATGCCATTACATCAGTCTTTCTTGCAGTGAGGTGCCCGAAGCAGAAGCAGTTCGCAAGTGCCGGTTGGCCGACTACTGAAATTTTCGTTTTCGAGTTTCAGAACCGAAGTCTTCAAAAAAGCTAAGTACCCCGTTGGGAATCTTTTTTCTTGCTCTAAACCAATGTCAGTAAAAGTTAGTTGTATTTCTTGTGGAAAGCAAATACCTCATAAAGATTTTCATTCGTACTGCATTCCTTGCTTAGGCCCAGACCACGATGTCCCTTGCTGTCGGTTTTGTGCCTTATTCAATCCTCGAACTATTCATCGTTGGTATATGTTCACATCAAACTATTTTGGTTTAATTATCCTGAAATGGGCTTCGGTAAGCCATCCGACTACTGACATTCCGAAAAAACATAAAGATAAAGACAGAGACAAACCACATAGGTCCAAAGCTGCCGACAACGCTTCTGTTAAGCTAGTTGCCAGTTAGCCGGTACTCAGTGAGGCACTTTCGCAGCCCCTGATACCCGCTACTTCAGATTTGCAGGCCTCTACTGTGCCCCATTCGCAGTCTGGTATGCCGCGAGATGCTTCTTCGACTATGGAACCTGCAGATGTCTCTACCTTGGATGGGTCCGGAGCCGCTGTGCAGGCACCAGCTTCTGAGGGTGTAATCAGGCCTACTGACTTGCATATCAAACCAATGCCATCTTCTTCTTCAAGGCCTAAAACTCGATCCACATCTAGAAAACTGACATCCAAACTGCATGGTCAGGCCCACATGCCTAAAAAAACAACTGATAAGAATGGCTGAAGACCTTATTACTCTAATTAGGGGAAGCCAGCCTTTTCCCTCTGATTCTTTTGATCAGGATTCTGAAATTTCTGTTTCTTCTGATGACCAGGGTTTGCTCTTATCTACCCATGAGGATTCTGATGCAGAGGACTCCATTCCCTCTGCTTCCTCTCCAGAAGATTTCTCTTTTGGTGAAACTTTGCACACTCTTAGGGAGCATTTCCGCTGGGAAAGCCAGGATTACTCTGACTCCAAAAAGGTGGCTTAGGGAATTCTTACTCCTACCTCAACACAGGCCTTTAGCTATCCCTCCTGTACTGGACATTGTAGATGATGCCTTCTTGGAATCTAGCCTGGCCCCAGATATTTTACCTCCGGCTCCCAGGAAACCTGACAGGTATTACAGAGTACGTGACTCTCACAAGTTCCTCTTTAAGAATCCTACTGCGGACCCAGAGACCATTCACAGGGACCCAAAGGCATTAAGGCTACTACTGCCAAAAACCCTACCCCCCTCTGATAGAGATTCCAGCGCCCTGGACAGATGGGGTAAGAAAGTATACACTTCTGCTACTTTGGCCATTAGGGCCTTAAACTGCCAATTTCATATGTTAAAGTATCAGCAGCATATTATTGGATTACTTAAACAGAAAATTATGTTGATTCCTGACTGTGCTGAAAATAAAAATTTACAGGATTTAATGCAGTCTGCTGAACAAGTTGGTAAACATACTTTGTAAAGTGGTTTTGACTCCTTAGAGGCATCTTACAGGGCTGCTGTCACTGGGTCTGTTCTTAGAAGGCATGCTTGGCTTAAGGAGCAAACTTTGCCAGATCATGTTAAAGCTAAATTACTGGATGCTCCCTTAAACCAGGACCGCCTGTTTGGCAACAAAGCACAAGAAGTACTTAAAAAGATGGAGGAAAAAGCTAAATCTATGCAAACTGTTAAAGATTTCCTGCAAGTACAGCCTCCCAGATTTAGTAGGCATTGGCCTTCTAAGAATTGATCCTTTCCTGTCTCTTTCAGGCCTTCTCAGTCCAAACCCAGGACCAGCAGACCACCTAGGCTACAGTCTCAAGGTACTCACAGGCCTAAGCAGTGGGGGGCTCCCACTTCCAAAGCTGGAAGTAGTAAGGCACCCCCTATGGTAAACTGTCACAGTGACTTAACCTTAAACTTTCCAAGCCCTGCTCAACTGACTGCTCCTGTAGGGGGGAAAGATCGCCCTGCATGCAAAAAACTGGGAACTCATTACCCAAGACAAATGGGTTTTAAATATAGTTTCCCAAGGATACAGATTCCACTTCCACACCTTACCAACCCCAAACGGTTGGCCAGACATACCCCCAAATCACTGGGCAGAGGCTCAAAAGCAGGTTCTCTCCCTTCTAAGTATCAGGGCTATTCAACCTGTCCCAGAAGAGGAATGGGGACAAGGTTTTTACTCCAGACTTTGACTTTTCCTGATACACAGAAAAGACAACTCCTGGCGTCCTATCCTGGACCTGTCTGTTCTAAGCACCTTTTTGATAATCCCAAAATTCAAAATGCTAACTCTTCATCAGCTGCTTCCCATGCTAGGCAAAAATGCATGGTTGACAACATTGGACTTAAAGGAAGCTTATGTGCATATCCCAATAAGGGAATCTTGCAGAAAATACCTACTCTTCAGAGCAGGCTACATGCACTATCAGTTCTCTGCACTGCCCTTTGGTTTATCTACTGTGCCCAGGGTATTCACAAAGTTCCTAGCTCCAGTCATTGCATTTTGCAGGCAAAGAAATATTCAAATATACCCATACCTGGATGATTGTAAGCCAGGACACACTATTGAATCATCTGGCATTTGTAAAGAAACTGCTAATCTCACTGGGGTACACCATAAACGAAAAGAAATCTCACCTAGTATCCTGCCAGCAAATTGTATTCCTGGGAGCAAGCTTGAACACAACTTCCTGGATGACTTACCTCACGCCAGAGAAACTAGTTTATTTGACAGCCTACTTCAAACTACTGGCCACAATGACCCAGCTATCTGCAAGGAAAATACTGCAAGCCCTTGAGTTCATGGCCTCTTGCATCCTACTAATTCCATATGCAAGAATACATATGAGGAAACTACAATGGTATCTTAAAAAGCCTCTGGTGTCATCATTCTCAGGACCTGGAATCAATGCTTTCTATCATTCCTTGTATAAAGACAGAGTTCCTTTGGTGGCAGAAGCCTGCTACCACAACAATGGACTGCCATTCACTCTATCCCCTGCCGCCCAAACCCTAACAATAGACTCAGACTATGCATGGGGGCCACACTTGGCAGGGCAGTGCATTCAGGGCAAACGGAACCAGAGTCAAATGCACCTGCATATCAATCAAAAAGGAATGTTAGCTGTACAGAATTCACTGACATCCTTCAAGGACCACATTCTTCCAGACAATTATTAGTAAAGACAGACAACACCACTGTTATGTGATACATAAACAAGCAGGGGGGAACCCACTCATACCCTCTTTGCAGACTAGCCATGGCTCTGTGGAACACAGCCTTGAGCTACAAGTGCACCTACAAGCTTAATTCTTGCCAGGCAAGCTAAATTCACTGGCAGACAACCTAAGCAGAAATCTCATGGACCCACACGAGTAGAAACTGAAACCAAAGATATTCAACATTTTGAGAATCAAATGGGGGAGCCCAGAGATAGACCTGTTTGACTCCCCTCAGAACTACCAATTGGACAAATTCTGCACAAGGACTCCCCACAGACAAGCTTGGAAAGTGGATGCCCTGTCCTTCACCTGGGAAAGCCTCTCAGTTTATGCCTTTCCCCCTCTGCCTCTCATCTCGAAAGTTCTACTAAAGATCAAACAGGACAAACCAAGGACAATACTCATTGCACCAGACTGGCCATGCCAACACTGGTACCCCCTCTTGTGCAGTATGTCACTGCTGGAACCAAGGCACCTGCCTCAGAACCCTTCCCTGCTGTCCCAGCAGGAGGGCCAGATTCTGCACCCCCAGCTTCAAACCCCCTGAACCTTGCAGCCTGGCTAATTACGTGAGCTCTCCAATACCATCCCTCAGTAAGCAAGTGCTGGATGTCATTCTGGAGGCAAGGAGGCCTAGTACTTGAAAATCCTATGCTGAAGAGTGGAAAAGATACTGTTCCTGGAGCCAAACTCAGGGGAGAGGGGCACAACAGTGCCCAGCTTACCGCATATTCGTCAATACATAACAGAGATGCTTCACAAAGGCCTTTCATTCTCTTCTATTAAAATTCATGCCTCAGCCATTTCAGCACATTATAATACTGAGCCACCCCTCTTCTCTCACCCCCTGCTGAAGCAATTCCATAGAGGGGCCAAAAATTTAAGACCACCCAGGAGAGCCCCTACTCCAGCCTGGGACCTTAACTTTGTATTGGAAAGGCTCACTCTACCTCCTTTTGAGCCAGCTGCAACTGCAGAGTTGAAATTCCTTTCTTGGAAAACAGCCTTCTTCTAGCCATCACTTCAGCAAGAAGGGTGTCTGAATTACAGGCCCTCATGGCAGTGGAGCCCTTCATCATCTTCCATGCAGACAGAGTGTCCCTCAGGACCAATCCTTCCTTTATGCCCAAGGTGGTATCCAGTGTGGCCCTTATTCAGTCCATTCATTTTGCCAACCTTTTTTTCTAATCCACAGAACAAAGGATAAAGAATACTGCACTCTTTGGAAGTGCACAGACAACTTAGATTTTTTATTTGGACAGGACTAAGCCTCTCAGGAAAACTGAATAGCTGCTAGTTGCCTTTGTTGCAGGGGCAGAGGGGAGGGCCATTTCAAAGCAAACCATTTCTAAATGGATAGGCCATTGCATTCATTTCTGCTGTAATAGAAAACCTACCCCACAGGGGATAAGATCACATTCCAGCAGGGCCGCATCTACTTCAACAACCTTTCTCAGAGGTGTTCCTACCAGGGACATCCTAGAAGCTGCTACCTGGAGTTCGGTTCATACCTTCACCAAGCATTACCACTTGCCTATTTTTTCTAAATCCAGAGCTGGTTTTGCCACTGCAGTCTTGCAGGGCCTAATAGCTGGTCCTGATGCTCTTTAACTGCCTCCTCTCTTCCTTAGCTTTGGGAATCTACCCAAATATAATGACTGCAACAGTGAAACACGAAGAACATAGTACAGGTTTGTATACTTACCATAAATGTAGATGTTCGAGTGTATTCACTGTTGCAGTCCTGGTTACCCTCCCTCCAGTCCCCTGACTTCTATTGGCTGTACCTCTCTTTTATTGTATTTAAGCTTTCTGGTGTGTTTGCTTTTTATTGGATGTGTAACCTTGTATATAATTGCTTTCCATTATGGGGGCACCTGACATCTGGGGCAAGAAAAACTGATGTAATTGCGTCGGCAGCATGCTTTATACCCCTGACTACCTGACATCATGGAAGAAGAGACAGCAACCGACGCAGGACCCAAGACTTTGATAATCAGGCTGGCTGAGGGCTACCTGCAAGCAGATAACCCAAATGTAATGACTGCAAGAGTGAATACACTCGAACATGTACATTTATGGTAAATGTACACAACTGTACTTTTACTATCATCTTCAAACTTAGTAAGCCAGTGGTCCCAGCTACCTGACTGAAGACCAGAAAAGTAAATTCTGAAAAAGAGGATTCCCAAAACTGAATCCTGAGTGAGCACCACTGGTCACCTTCATATTTTCTGATGAGACAGTTGCACCTCACACTATTTATGTTCTGTCTTTTAGCTAGTTTGCTATCCATCTTACCACATAGGGATATGTTTTTAAATCATTTGGCTTTCTTATGGTATTGAACGCCTTGCCCAGGTCTAGATATATCTATATGCACAATACGTCCTTTGTCAGCTGCCTGTGAGACTGTCTTGAAGAACTTAACCAGATTTAATAGGCAGAATCTTTTCTTGACAAAGCCAAACTTTTAAAGGTCAAGTTGTACAAGGTTTTTGTTGTTATAGTTTAAGATCAGTTACAGTATAATGTTCATCATATTATTTATTCCAACAGCAGCCTTAGCTATATGGGTTATATCTTGCCAAAGATATACAGTGGATATAAAAAGTGTACACACCCCTGTTAAAATCCCAGGTTTTTTATATATATATATAAAAAAAAATGAGACCACAATAAATAATTTCAAAACTTTTCCCACCTTTAATGTAACCTATAACTTGTACAATTCAATTGAAAAACAAACAAATCTGTTAGGGGAAAAATATAAAAAATAAAAAATGTACAATAAACTTGGTTGCACAAGTGTGCACACCCTTAAACTAATACTTTGTTGAAGCACCTTTTGATTTAATTACAGCATTCAGTCTTGGGTAGGAGTCTATCAGCATGGCACATCTTGACTTGACAATATTTGTCCACTCTTCCTTGCAAAAGCACTCCAAATCTATCAGATTGCGAGGGCATCTCTTGTGCACAGCCCTCTTCAGGTCACCCCACAGACTTTCTATTGGATTTAAGTCTGGTCTTTGGCTGGGCCATTCCAAACCTTTAATTTTCTTCTGAGGAAGCAATTCTTTTGTTGATTTGGATGTATGCTTGGGGTCATTGCCGTGTTGAAAGCTGAAATTCCTCTTCAGCTTTCTAGCAGACGCCTGAAGGTTTTGGGCCAAAAGTGATTGGTATTTGGAACTGTTCATAATTCCCTCCACCTTGACTAAAGCCCCAGTTCCCGCTGAAGAAAAGCAACCCCAAAGCATGATACTGCCACCACCATGCTTCACACTGTGGGGATGGTGTTCTTTTGGTGATGTGAAGTGTTGATGTTCTTCGTGTTTCACTGTTGCAGTTATTACATTTGGGGTAATCCTGCTGGCAGGTTGCCCTCAGCCGGCCTGAATTCCAAAGTCTTGGGTCCTGCGTCAGCCGCTGTCGCCCCTTCCCTGATGTCAGATCGTCAGGGGTATAAAAGAAGCGGCCGACGCCATTTTCTTTAGTCTTTCTTGTCGCGTGGTGCCCGAAGCAGAAGCAGTTCGCAAGTGCCGGTCGGCCGACTCCTGAGATTTTCGTGTTCAAGTTTCAGATCCGAAGTCTTCAATAAAGCTAAGTACCCCATTGGGGAAACTTTTTTCTTGCTCCAGACCGATGTCAGAAAAAGTTAATAATTGTATTTCTTGTGGGAAGCAAATACCTCATAAGGATTTTCATTCTTAATGTATTCCTTGCCTAGGCCCTGATCACAAAGTTTCTGGTTGTCGGTTCTGTGCTAGATTTAACCAACGCACTACTGAGCATCGGTATGATTTTGCTTTAAACTACTTTGGACGCCGGTTTAATTATCCAGAAATGTCATCGGATAGCCATCTGACTACCGGAGTTCACAAAAAACACAAAGAAAAGGAAAGAGATAGACAACCGAGGCCCAAAACCGACGACGAAGCTTCTCCTAAGCCAGTCGTCGGTCCTTAGTGAGGCACTTTCGCAGCCCCTGACACCTGCTACTTTAGAGTCGCAGGCCGCTACCGACTCCCACGTGGAGTCGGCCATGCTGCTGGAAACTCAAGGTATTGGAGCCTCAGATATCCCTTCAGATGGGTCCGGAGCCGCTGAGCAGGCACCGGCTTCTGTGGGTGTATTCAGACCTAAACATCTTTACATCAAACCTACTTCAGCTTCAAAGGCAAAGACTAAAGTACCTTCCAAAGCAAAGAAACAAACTCAATAGCCACGTGGTCAGGCTTCTATGCCCAAAAAACAGATGCTCAAAATGACCGAAGACTTGATTACCTTGATCAGAGGTTTCCATCCCCCTCCTGATAAGAGCCCTGGCAAGAGACTGACTATGAATCTTCAGATCAGGTTTCCATTTCTTCTGATTCCTCTTCTGATCAGGAATATTCTCTTCCTCCCTATGAGGATTCTGATGCTGAAGAATCTATACCTTCAGCTTCTCCTCCAGAGGACTATTCTTTTGGGGAAACCCTACATACCATGAGGGAGCATTTCCACTGGGAGAGCCAAGATTTTCCAGAATCTAAAAAGAGGCTCATGGATTTCCTTTTACTACCTCAACACAAGCCACTAGCCATCCCACCTGTGATAGACATTGTAGATGATGTGTTTTCGGAGTCTAGTCTTACCCCTGACTCCTTACCTCCCGCTCCTGTTAAGCCTGATAGATGTTACAGGGTTTCTGACTCTCATAAATTTCTTTTTAAAAACCCTGCTGCAGACCCAGAAACTATTTCTCAGGGTCCCAAAGGAGTTAAGGCTTCTGCTGCAAAAAACCCTGCTCCCTCTGACAAAGATTCTAGGGCACTGGATAGATGGGGGAAAATGGTTTACACATCTGCTACCTTGGCTATAAGGGCTTTAAACTGTCAGTTTCATATGCTCAAATATCAGCAACATGTCATGACATTGCTTAAACAGAAAATGTTAAACTCTGAATGTGCAGAAAACAAGGAAATGCAGGATTTATTGCATGCAGCTGAACAAGTTGGAAAACATACTTTGCAATCTGGTTTTGATTCTTTAGAGGCCTCCTGCAGGGCCGCAGTTACAGGTTCGGTAATTAGGAGACGTGCTTGGTTACAGGAACAAAATCTGCCTGATCATGTTAAAGTTAAATTATTAGATGCACCTTTACAACATGATGCTTTGTTTGGTGTTATGGCAGAAGAGGTGTTAAAGAAAATGGAGGACAAAGCTAAATCTATGCAAATGGTCAAAGATTTTTTACAAGTACAGCCATCTAGGTTTAGTAGACACTGGCCAACAAAGAATTGGTCCTTTCCTGTGTCAGACAGACCTCAAAGGGGCAGACCCAGACGCCCTAGAGGCAGACCCCAGGTGCAAGGCTCATATCGCTCAAAGCAATGGGGGGCTTCTACCTCCAAAGTTAGAGAAGGCAAATCACAACCATACAGGAAACAGTCCCAATGACTTCCCCCTGCCTGCACCAAGCACTTATCTCCTGGCAGCACTCTTAGGGGGAAAATTAGCACTTTTTTTCTCAAAATTGGCACATTATAACCCAGGACAAATGGGTCCTAAATATCGTGTCACAAGGCTACAAGTTCCACTTCCATTCCCTGCCAAAGGCAAACGGCTGGCCAGATCTGCCAAAAAATCAATGGGCAGAGGCACAAAAACAAGTCTCATCCCTCATGGACATGGGGGCCATTCAACAACTACCAGACCAAGAGCAGGGACAAGGATTTTACTCAAGACTGTTCTTGGTACCTAGAAAGGACAAGGCCTGGAGGCCAATACTGGACCTATCTATTTTGAACACATTCCTGGACATACCAAAATTCAAGATGTTGACTTTGCAGCAGCTTCTGCCCATGCTGGGCAAGAACGCTTGGCTGGTGACTTTGGACCTGAAAGAGGCATACCTGCATGTCCCAATCAGACAAACATGCAGAAGATACCTCAGATTCAAGGCTGGCTCAATGCATTACCAATTCTCTGCACTGCCCTTTGGCTTATCTACTGCGCCCAGGGTCTTTACAAAGTGCCTGGCACCAGTAATTGCATTCTGCAGACAAAGAGGAATACAAATATATCCTTACTTGGACGACTGTCTAATTCAAGCAGAGAACAAGGACATTCTTCTACAGCATATGGCGTTTGTGAAAAGACTTCTAGCATGCCTAGGGTACACAGTCAATGAAAAGAAATCAAAACTAGTACCCTCTCAAGAGATAATATTCCTAGGTGCAAGCTTAAATACAACTGCCCAGATGGCTTATCTCACGCCAGACAAACAAAGGCAACTAACTACCTATTTTAAAATGTTGGCAACAAAGACCCAGTTATCTGCAAGAAAAATTCTGCAGGCTTTGGGCTTCATGGCATCCTGCATCCTACTAATTCCATATGAAAGACTGCATATGAGGAAACTTCAATGGTACCTAAAAAGTGTTTGAACTCAACATTGCCACAGCCTGGAAACTATGATTACTCTCATTCCATGCCTGCAACAGGAGTTTCGATGGTGGGCAAAGGCTTGTCACCAAAACAAGGGGTAGCCATTCACATTACCCCCAGCCAGGCAGACACTAACCACGGATGCATCGGATTATGCCTGGGGGGCCCACATGGCAGGAAGATGCATTCAGGGCTCAATGACCGCAAACCAAATGCATCTTCATATCAATAAAAAAAGAAATGCTAGCAGTTCAAAATGCCCTGACAGCCTTCAAGGACCTACTTCATCCAGGACAGCTACTGATAAAGACAGACAACACCATGGTCATGTTGTATATAAACAAGCAGGGGGGCACATATTCTTACCCCCTGTGCAGACTAGCCATGACTTTGTGGGACACGGCATTGGCTTACCAAGTACATCTGTAAGCATAATTCCTGCCAGGAAGGAAAAATACTCTTGGCAGACGAACTAAGCAGAAACCTCATGGATCCCCACGAGTGGCACCTGGATCCACAAATCTTCAGCATGATAACAAGGAAATGGGGATGCCCGGACATAGATCTATTTGCCTCCCCTCACAACTACCAACTAAAAAGATTCTGCACAAGGATTTATCACAAACAAGCATGGAAAGTGGACGTCCTGTCTTTCAGCTGGAAGAACCTATCAGTATATGCATTTCCCCCTCTGCCTCTCCTCCCCAAGGTACTCCTAAAGGTCAGACAGGAGAAGCCAAAGATGATACTGATTGCCCCAGACTGGCCCCGCCAGTACTGGTATCCAATATTAAGGAGCTTGTCTCAATGCCCAGCTTGGACCTTACCTCAAATACCTCATCTGCTGTCCCAGCAAAACAGTCAGATTCTGCACAGCCAACTCAGAACTTTAAATCTGACAGCATGGCGAATAATGTAGTCATACAAAACACACCTCTCAGTAAAGCTGTGATGGATGTCATTTTGGAAGCCAGAAGGCCTAGTACTAGAAAATCTTATGCTGGAAAATGGAAGAGATTCTGTGCTTGGAACCAGGCACAAAGAACTGATACTGCTGTGCCAAATATTCCTCAGATTTTGCAATATTTAACTGAGATGCTGGACAAAGGCCTATCTTTTTCATCTATTAAAATTCATGCCTCTGCCATTTCGGCTCATTACAATGCAGAGCCACCAATCTTTTCTCATTCCTTATTAAAGCAGTACCTCAGAGGAGCCAAAAATTTAAGACCTCCAAGGAGATCACCACTGACTGCATGAGACCTCAACTATGTCTTGGAAAAACTCACCCTGCCTCCTTTTGAGCCAGCTGCTACTGCTGATATAAAGTTTTTATCTTGGAAAACAGCTCTGCTCATAGCAATAACTTCTGCAAGGCGAGTTTCAGAGCTACAGGCACTCATGGCTGTGGAAACTTTTATCATTTTTTATCCAGACAGGGTCTCTCTGAGGACAAACCCGACATTTATGCCTAAGGTGGTGTCCAGTGTGGCTCTCAACCAAACTATTCACCTGCCAACCTTTTATCCAAATCCACAGAACAAGGGGGAGAGAATTCTGCATTCTTTGGACGTACACAGACAGCTTAGATTCTACTTGGACAGAACCAAAGTTTTCAGAAAGACAGAGCAATTACTAGTGACATATGCTGCAGGATCACAAGGAAAGACTATCTCAAAGTGAATAGGCCACTACATTCATTTCTGCTATGTACACCATAGCAAGCCAGTACCTAAGGGCATTAGGCCACACTCAACCAGAGCTGCGACCACTTAAGCAGCCTTTCTCAGGGGAGTACCTACCAAGGACATTTTAGAGGCTGCTACTTGAAATTCAGTGCACACCTTTACAAAGCACTATCATCTGCCACTCTACTCTAAATCCAGGGCAGGCTTTGCCACTGCAGTTCTGCAGGGCCTCATAGCCGCTCCTAATTCTGTTTAGCTCCAGCCCCCCCAACCTTAACTTTGGGACTCTACCCAAATTTAATGACTG
Organism: Protopterus annectens; assembly: GCF_019279795.1. Lineage (NCBI taxonomy): Eukaryota > Metazoa > Chordata > Ceratodontiformes > Protopteridae > Protopterus > Protopterus annectens. The sequence continues at coordinate 87,867,807 of NC_056751.1, read as the reverse complement.
CAGCAGTGAAACACGAAGAACATAGTACAGTTGTGTACATTTACCATAAATGTAGATGTTCGAGTGTATTCACTGTTGCAGTCCAGGTTACCCACCCACCATCCCCCTTTTCTTCTGATGGAACCTATCTTTCCTTCTCTGATTTATACAACCTATGTAGTGTATTTGCTTGTAGATGAAGGTAAATTTTATATTGGTGCATGTAATTATACATATCTAAATTATGGCAACCCTCTCGGGGGGCACCTGACATCTGGGGCAAGAAAAACTAAAGAAAATGGCGTTGGCAGCTTCTTTTATACCCATGACGACCTGACGTCAGGGAAGGGGCGACAGCGGCCGACGCAGGACCCAAGACTTTGGAATTCAGGCCGGCTGAGGGCAACCTGCCAGCAGGATTACTCCAAATGTAATGACTGCAGCAGTGAATACACTTGAACATCTACATTTATGGTAAGTGTACACAACTGTACTTTTTTGCGCCAAATGTACCTTTTGGAATTGTGACTAAAACGTTCAACCGTGGTCTTATCAGACCATAACACATTTTCCTACATGCTTTTGGGAGACTTGATGTATTTTAGCCAGGCCTAAATGTTTTTCTGTGTAAGAAAAGTCTTCCTTCTTGCAACCCTACCCCAAAGTCCAGACATATGGAGAAGACAGGAGATTGTTGTCGCATGTAGTACGCAATGAGCACTTGCTAGAAATTCTTGTAGCTCTTTCAGTGTTGCTGTAGGATCTCTTGCCAGCCTGCCTGACCAGTTTTCGTCTTGTCTTTTCGTCAATTTTTGAGGGACGTCCAGTTCTTTGCAACATCACTGTCCCATATTTTCTCCCTTTTTGATGACTGTCTTCACTGTGTTCCATGGTATATCCAGTGGTGTGGAAATTTTTTGGTACCCTTCTCCTGACAGATACTTTTCAACAGCGAGATCCCTTTGATGCTTTGTAAGCTCTCTGCGAACCATGGCTTTTGCTGTAACAGGCAACTGAGTAAATGTCAGGAAAATCCTACTAGGACAGCTGAACTTTATTTGGGGTTAATCAGAGACTCTTTAATTGATGGCAGGTGTGTACCCAAGAAGACTGAATGCTGTAATTAAATCAAAAGGTGCTTCAACAAAGTATTAGTTTAAGTGTGTGCACACTTGTGTAACAAGCTTATTGTATGTTTTTTATTTTTTATATTTGTTCCCCTAACAGGTTTGTTTGCTTTTCAATTGAATTGTACAGGTTATAGGTCGCATTAAAGGTGGGAAAAGTTTTGAAATGATTTATTATGGTCTCATTTTTATATATCACAAACACCTGGCATTTTAACAGGGGTGTGTACACTTTTTATATCCACTGTACCAGCCAAAGAGCTTCCAAAACTTCAGAGCACTTTCTATGCCCCCAAGCTCTCAGGCAGCTTTAGCTGAGCTGACTAAAAGACAAGTCTGGGAGAAAAGCCCTTCAGAGCTTTACTGCTGCCGAAGAGTACACTCCCCTGAGGCTTTCAGAGATCGACGATTGGCTTGTTTTTTCCTTTGCTGGACAGGTGAGTTCCCTTTAGAGTAAAAAATCTTCCATTTTCTTAATGATGTTGTTTTATTACATTTCTCATCGGGAAACTTATTTTAAAGGTAGGAGTGTTGTGTTTTAACAGACTGTCTTGAGACTGTGACATACTTTTAAACAAAGCTCTTGTTTTTTTTCTGTTAAATTAAAAGTGGTTGAAAATAACTGAAACATTTTTTCTGTGAATAGATTGTGTTTAGGTTTACTTTTGCGGGGGCTGACATAGTGTTTGAAAGTGCTTTTACTTTGTTTTTTGTCAAAATAACTTTTTTGGATTGGTAGTTTTTATTGGCAATTGCTGCTTCTCTTCTCCAGAAAATAGGCACCATTTTCTATTTGACCATGAAACACACTACTGGTCCCACTATCAGTCCTTCCAGACACACAAAAAAAATAAATAAGCAAGCAGCCTTTACCATCACAGCAGGCTAGCAAGTTGCCTCAGGCACGGGTGGCAACTCTGCTATGGCCATTTGTTAGTACTTCAGTCCACTCATCTTTTACCCTGGGTCCCTCTGGTGTAGCACCTACACCTACTATGGACTAGGGCTTAACCACATCCTCTGTAGCCATGGGGTCCCCTCAGTGGGCAAGGGAAGAAACGCACTGGTCAGAATGTTGTGCCCATCCCTGAGGAATAAAGATTCTAAATCTGAACAGGAAGATGCAGGGTTTTTCCATCAGATTTCTGATTATGACTGAGAGAAGAGTTTAGTTTGATTCTCCCAGTGGGGAGTTTTCTTTCTCTGAGACTGTATTGCTAGAATGTGCTTGTGTTTTCAGTGGGAGAACACTGAAGTTTTTTGGTTCATTTTCACAGAAAATAGTATGGGTTGTTACAGAAGGATTTTCCAGCACCTTCACCCATTCCTCCTGTTCTGCCTGCTTTAGAGGATATGTGTGTTACTGCCTGTAATTTTCCGGATAATTAGCCAGCTGCCCATAAAAAGGCAGACAGGATGTCTAAAGTTCTTCAGTCTTCTACATTTTTTATACACCATTTCCAGTCCTGACCTAACAGTTATAGCTGTAGTTCATCCTTTTGCTGCTAAGCACTTAGGTAATTCCAGTTTTACTCTTTGATAAGTAAGAATGGGAAAATTATTGATGGGTATTGTAGAATAGAGCTTGTGTTGTAACTTTAAGAAGCATTTCAAAGCGAGGGCACGTGCATGTAAATAGAGAGCACGTGCAGGAAGCAGTGCCATTTTGAGAGAACAGCCAGAGAGTTAATGTGTATGAGTGCAGTAGTCAGTCTGTTTATAAGTTTATTTAAGATTAGATTACTAAGCCTTAATCCTGATTCATTTGTATATAATAAAGCTGCTTGAGCCGAACCCACAACTGTTCGTCTCTTTTATCATGACTGGGCGAGTATCATGGTATCAGAACTGGGAATGAGAGTGCATCTTCTTCTAGCCATGAGGTGCAGAGATGACGGTGAAGGTATAGTGAGCAGGTTGTGTGATACAGTGCTCAAACGACGCCAGAAATGAACTTCAGGTAACCAAAACTCCCACAAATTATTTATTTTATAAAGAAAATGATACAAAGTATTTGTAGGGCACAAATTACAGTATTAATCTAGTGAAAGGCACAAAATAAATTATTGATTAAACAAAATATTCAAAGCCACGATATTTGATAAAATTATCAGAATCGCTTTTATGGGGTTCAGAGTTACTTCTGATTTGCATAACAAGCATGTTTAAAGTAAAATGAGCACAAGAAAAGTAGAACGGCCATGATAAGAGGTCAAATGGGCATAACAAATGCAATAAAAAAGGGTAAAACAAGCAAGAGTACAATAAAAGGGCAAAATAGGCACAAAAAAGCAAAGTGACTGCATATTATTTAGTAAACGACCATGTTTTGGCATGAGCTACTATTTCACATTGACCAAAGCCATTCAAAGTATATCTAGAGTTGTTTGAAGTATTTTAGTGTGTGCAAAGTGTTTGCAGTGTGTGCTTTATTACACTTCAGTTATCTCAAAGAGTTTACTGTGTGCAAATTCAAGTTATTTTGCAAAGTGCAGTCAGAATACAGCCATTTCGAAAAGTTTCTTGTGCTGTGTACATTTATTCACAGAGTGCCGCCATTTCAAAGTATTTCTTACACTGTACAGAATTATTTCACTGAGTACAACCATTTTGAGATGTTTCTTGTGCTGTGTACAGTTCATTTGCAAAGTACAGTCATTTTGAAGTGTTTCTTACACTGATAAGGGGTGGTTTCGCAAAGTATATTGATTTTAAAGTGTTGTGCTACGGAGACTTATTTTACAAAGTGCAGTTATTTCAAAGGGTCTGTTGTCCTGTTGGGCATAATTGCAAGTTCTGGCATAAGTTTCTGACATATATGTGTGTATGTTCGTACATAATTCCAAGGATCTTTACCACTGTGTGTTGATATGGCAGAGGCATTTTGCAGACCCAGTCCACTTGTATTTGATCATAATATTGCAGAGAATTGGAGAGCATGTGAGCTGAGTATGATATTTTCCATACAAGCAGTTTTTCCTGACAAAGATGCACTTATGAGGGCATTTATTTTGCTTAATGTAGTGGGCTCAGAAGCCAGTGAAAGAGAGCATTCATTTGTGCATGCAGCAGCAGTATATGCAGGAGAAGGGGAAAAACACCATATTATTATACAAGCTGAATCAAGGGAGGACCCTGAGTGCTTGAAACATAAATTTAGAGAAATGTGCAACACCCAGACAAATGTTACATTGGAATGGCACCTAGTTTATACAAGAGACCAAATGCCAGGAGAAACTTTTGCAGATTATATTACTGACTTGAGAAGCAAAGCTAAAATGTGCAGATTTTGTGATTTGAAAGATGAGTTGATAAAGGACAGGCTTGTATATGGTGTTAATAATGCTGCAGTGAGAAAGATTTTGCTTCGTGACAGTAATTTAACGTTGAGCAAAGCTGTAGAGATTTGTCAAATTCATGAGCTCACAGAAAGGCACACAAGTATGCTTACAAGTGATAAGAGCATGGTTTCAGCAGCCTCTAGAGCAAACGTAGACAGCATGTGGCTAGCAGAAGTAGGCCTAAGCACATGGCAGCTGCAGGCTCTGCAGGTTTTCCAGGGAGGACCCGTAACTTTCCAGCAAGTTCTAAGACTAGCTCAGTAAAACAGACATGCTCAGTGTAGCACAAGGGCGAGTCAGCAAAACTCAAGCCAAGTGTTAATGTTAACTGTCGTAATTGTGGTGCCAGTCATGAGTCTAAAAGAGAGAAGTGCTTAGTATTTGGTTAGCAATGCCACAGGTGTAAAAAAAAAATTGAACCACTTTCAAAAGTTTTTTTAAATCTGGCAAGCCTCATTCATTTATCAAGAAAGGTCACTCAAAAAAGGAAGTTGATCATATAGAAAGCTGCAACTTTACTTTCTATGCAGATGGTGTATTGGTGGTCGGTGAAAAGGTTAATTCAGTAGATTTTTTGGCAAAGATCGAAGTGTTTTGTATTGTTCTGATCAATGGTAATCCCACAAATCTTAAAGTAGACACTAGTTCAATGTGCAGTGTTATGTCAGCAGAAACATTTCCTAGAGTAAGAGCTGGTGATTAACTTAATTTGACCAGTTGTGAGAAGCTTATTGCTTAGGAGGTGAAGAGATTCAAACTGAAAGCTCAGTAGTACTTTCATGTCATTCAGCGGGGAACAGTTACAGCTTGCAGTTTTATGTAGTCAAAAGACCTGTACAGTCATTATTAGGTCTCAGAGACAGTTTAAGAATTAAACTACTGTCTTTTACCAAAGAAGTCCATCATGTAAGCACATGTCCTAGTTCCAGCTTCACCAGTGCTATTTTCTCAGAGTATGTTGATGTTTTTGAAGACAAGCTAGGCAAACTTCCAGTTGTGTACTCCATGAAATTAGACCCAGAGGTTAGTCTACTGGTCAGACCAGTGAGAAAAGTTCCAATAGCTATGCAGGACAAAGTCAATGTCCAGTTAGATAAAATGGTGCAACAAGGTGTGATTTGTCCAGTCACAGAACCAGTGAGTGGGTGTCTTCTATGGTAATTGTTCATAAGAAAAGCTCAGATGAAATCAGAATATACATTGACCCAAGAGACTTAAAGCAATGTGAAGTTGTTCTATCTTGCATTGATTCTTACTGATGGGTTCAGAGCCAATCTTCGGCTCCAACTTGGCCAAGTGCAAAAGCTCGAGGTCTTCAAACAGCTCGAGGCCTATTCCCCATCCCATGATGCACTGGTGCTTCCCTCAGATCTCGTTTGCCGCTGCAGCAGATCAGGCGATTCACCAGCTCTGGCCAGTGAAAGTTTAATTTTTTTCTATTTGTAATTCTTAAAGTACTATATTGTTAGTTAAAACTTGGTTAGTTAGGTTAATTGATAATTGTTATTGCCTTTTGCACTTCATGTTTTTGCTAGTGTGTTCTTTTTTCTGCTTCTTCTTTGTGGCCTGTTTGAAGGCCTTTTGTTAAACTCCCCATTTTCCTTTAATAGAATGTTAGTAGTTAGTTCAAATAGTAGTTAAAACGGTTATTGTTCAGAGTGTTTTATATAGGTTAAAAAAATAGTAGCTAGAACATATTGTTACTGTGCAAAGTGTTTGTGGTATAGGTAGCTGTCTGTGTGAATTTATAGATATTTAAATCTCTCTTAGTATTGTGTGTTGTATTTTTCTTATAGCCTGTTTAAGTTAGAAGGCTAAACTTTTTGTCATAAGCCCGTTTAAATTAAAGAGCTCTTTACTGTGTGTTTGTGTGTTGGGTTAAGATGTCTCAAGATAAAAACAAGGAGGCTAAACAGTTTAAATCAGGGTTTAAGAAATGCCCTAAATGTGGACAGGAAATGTCCATTACTGACGGACACACAGTGTGTGTGTATTGTGTAGGGGCATTACATTTACAGGAAACATGCTCCATGTTACTCCTTTAGTTCCTGAGTATTACAAGAAAGGAAGAACAAGTTGATTGTCAGGGGCTTGTTTGAATCTTTCTTTTAGGAATCGTTGGAGCAAGGTCATACAGCTCATACCAAGCCGTCTAAACCTTCAAAAACTTCTTCCACTACTCGATCTTCAGAGCTGGCAAAATCCCCGTCATCCACTAAGTCGAAATTTGACAGACCTTCAACCTTGGTGCCACTGACTTCGGAGCCAATGGTTATTACTATGAGGAGCTGGTCCCAGGTATTAGAGATGGTATCTCCCATTTTGAAATCTCCAATTTTACAATCTGTAGCTTCTTCGGCACCATCCTCTCAGTCCTTAAGAAGCCTATCAGACATGGATGTGGTTTGTGTGGTGCAGAAGCTTCTCCAGACAAGAGCACTGGCTAATCTTTTGTCAGGGCCAACCCTTCGGGCTTTGGAACCATCTAACCCTCCACCCCCTTATCTGTTCCTTCTCTGATCCGAATCGAGGTTTTGTAGCTGGAGTGCTCAGAACTGATGATAGTGGAGCCATCGGTAGTGAGACCTGCTCCCGGACTTTCGGATCCAACTTTTCAGACTGCTTCGGTGCCGACAGAAGAGTCTAGGAGCCAACATTCTCAGGTTGAGTCTGGGGAGGATAGTCAAACCGATCTTTCGGGTCCAACTTTGTCTCTTGGGGCTTTGGCATGGGTGAGTTCGGATCCTACCTCTGGCTTGGAGCCTACCGTCTGGGCGCCGAGGGAATCGACTGTATCTGCGGGTCCAGGAGTTCTTTCACATCGGAGGTGGAGCCATTCAATGCCATGAGGAGAGCATTGTTGCCACGGACAGCCACTTCATCAGGACCAGCAGCTTCTCCCCCTAAAGTGCCAGTGTCTACTTTGTCATCACAGATTCCACAAAAGTGTAGAGACCCAGAGCCTCAGGAAGCCCCACTGGGCGATCCATTTTTTCTGAGACCTCACCAGAAGCTCCCACTGAGGAATTCCCTCAGAAGAGGCTATGCAAGAGGAAGCATCTGGATTCCCCCTCAGGAATTCGTCACTTCAGACACTGACTTGGATGATTCAGAAGGTTCCCCACTGTCATCCTCAGAAGATATCTCCTTCGCAAGATATCTTAGAGATTCTCAATCAGAGGGATGATTGGCAGCCCATCAGACCTAACGATGATGAGTCAGTCTACTTGAAGGCTTTCGGGTCTCAGCCCTCCGCCTCTTGGGTGTCTCCGCCTTTTGACGAACTCATGGACTTAGTTTGTCGAAAGGCGTAGGAGTCTCCAGATACAGTGGAACCTGACCCTAGGAGGCCCAATAAGTTTATTACCTCACCACAGGGCAAGGCTTTCCTCACCACGGGAGTCCCTGTTGATGCCATGGTGGCAATGGCGGCCACCAAGAAGGAGTTATCCGAAACTTCGACGTTGGTCCAGCCACTGAATAAAGATTCAAGAGTCATGAACAGATATGGAAAGCGCATGTTTACTTCAGGTTTACATTACGTGATCGAATGGTCAAATAATTGAACACGTAATAGTCAACCTGTAATAATCGAACTGCCAGAATGTCGAACGGTTCAATGGAGATCTCCGTACAGTGCGGAAATGGAAGTTTTCCATTGACTAAACTGTAGTACGATCTCGGAGTTGGTATTTTTAAGTAGCAGGGGGTGTGGGGGGTGCAGGGGTGCTTGCCCCTCTGCATAGAGCAGTTAAATGGTTTGTTTGGGTTTTTCTTTTTTTTTTTTATTTTCCATTCGACATTGTGGCAGTTTGATTAGTACAGGTCGACTAGTACGTGTTCAACTATTTGACCGTTCAATCACGTAATGTAGACCCGTTTACTTCAGCAACTTTTGCTCTGAGGTCGCTTAATTATCTTATGCATTTCACTAGATTGCAAAGAGATCTCCTAAAAGAGCCAGGAGGTACTCTACAAGGTTCAGTAGCTGTGGGAGTGTCAGATAAAATATCTTCACAGCTCTACACCCTCAATTCCTTAAGAAACTCGTCCATGAGTCTGCTTTTGTACACAGCTGATGGAGCGAGCAGAGCAGCGGGTACAGGAATTGCTCTTAGGAGACATTCCTGGATGCGCTTATGTTCTTTTGCGGAGCCCTTTAAGTCATACTTTATCAACACCCCTTTCGATGGCTCATCCCTTTTTGGACTTAAAATGAAAGAAATGCTTACCAGGTGTGAACAAGATGGAAAGACTCTGTCTGCTGTCGGAGTCCATTTTTCCACTCCTACCAGACCTTCCCCCAAAGGTCAGAAAGGAGGAAAGATGTGGTTCCATAAAACACAAAAACACAAGGAACCTTTCAGGACACACTTGGTGAAGCCCCCTCCAGAGACAGAGGAGGGGGCAATAATGGAAGACACCATCCATGCGGCAGAGGGGTCCGCAGAACCAGGGTGACAGAGATCAGTTCTTTGGGAAGCCGTATCAGTGCTCCTGAGAGGAGGCCCGCCTGTCCATCTCTGGAGGCAGTCGGGGGGGACACTTATCTTTGTACCCAGACGCCTGGCTAAAAATAACAAAAGACAGCTGGGTGCAAAGCATCATATCCAGAGGTTACTCTGTTCCCTTTTCCACCCCACCTCCCTCAATAAGAAAAATCCCAGACGTTCCACCCAGTCACAAGGAACAAGCAACCATAGAAATTCAAAGGTTGCTACAGAAAAGTGTCCTCCAGCTGGTCCCCACAGACCAGATATGATCCGGAAGTTACTCAAGGTACTTTTTAGTTCCAAAGAAAATGGGACTGGAGGCCCATTTTGGATCTCAGCAGATTAAACAAATCTGTGAAAAAGACAAAGTTCCAAATGGTTACACTGCAGTCAATACTTCCTTTTCTAGGAAAAGACAATTGAATGTGCTCGATAGATCTCCAGGATCCGTACTACCATATAAAAATGGACAGACCATCCAGAGATCACCTGTGCTTTCGGCTGGGGGCCAGTCACTACCAATTTCGAGCACTGCCATTTGGTCTCACAACAGCCCCCAGAAATGTATGGCAGTAGTCACGGCTCACTTGAAACGTTTGGGATTCTAGGCATTTCCATACTTAGTAGACTGGCTCCTAACCATCACCACCAGGCATCAGCTCATTCAAGCAAGGGACACTACTATGAATCTATGCTGTCAGTTGAGGACTGCCATAAATTTAGAAAAATTTATCTTATTGCCATTGCAACATACCGTTTTTATAGGAGCAGATCTGGACACCACCACAGTGACCTTAAAACTTCCATCAGAAAGGGTTTGTGCTGTGCTCTTCGGCAACAGGTTCTAGCCCTTCTCTTGAAAGAAAAAGCTCCAGCTTCTGCAGTTTTCAAATTGCTGGGTACAATGACTGCAGCAATCATTGCAATTCCACTGGTCTGGATGCATATGCAGATACTACAATGGTTCCTTTTCACCCAGTGGTCCTTTCAGGAACTCCCAATGTCACATCAGATTATAATTACAAATTTATGCAAGAAAGACCTTCAGTGGTGACTGACATTGCATTATGTAACAATAGGATGTCCCTTTGTACTACCAAACCCAATTGCCATAGTGACCATGGACACTTCCGTAATAGGGTGGGGGGGCATTATCAGGGAAGAACAGCCCAAAGCACATGGAAAGAACACCAGGCTCACCTGCATATCAGTGTCCTAGAGATGAGAACAGTTCTAGCATTGCAGTCCTTTTCAAGACTGTCTACCTCTGGGGACCATTACTTCCCAGACAGACAACATGTCAGTAGTCTGGTATATAAACAAGGAAGAATCAAATCTCACCCCCTATGTTGAGAAGTCTTGAGGGTATGGCAGTGGGCAAACTCCACCCAGCGCTTTCTGATAGCAACGCACATCCCCAAGAAGGTCCAACGTGATAGCAGACAAGCTGAGCAGGGCAATTCTATTGCCTCACGAGTGGTCCCTAAAGGAGGAAATAGTGGAAGACATATTCTGCATATGGGGTCAGCCTTGCTTTGATCTTTTTGCCACATCCACAAACACGAAATGCAACAGCTACTTTGCCCTAATCCCCCCACCGGGGGAAACACCAAGGGATGCACTTGTACATGATTGGCTCCCGGGTCTCCTTTATGCTTTTCCACCATTGTCTCTGATACCCAAAGTTTTACAGAAAGCCAGTGCTCTCGGAAGGACCATAATTCTAATAGTCCCCTATTGACCTTGCCAGATTTGGTTCCCCTTTCTTTGGCCTCATCTATTGGAAGAACCTTGGATCCTGGCCCAGTTCCAGACCTCCTGATTCACTCATCGGGGGCTCTTCATCCATCCCTTCAGTCCCTCAAATTGACAGCTTGGCTGCTGCACTTCCAAACATAGCCAGGCTTCAGAATCTTTCAGCTGCAGCGCAGCATATATTGACATCCTGTCACAAATCATCCACTAGAAAGCTATATCTCAGCAAATGGAAAAGATTCTCAATATGGGCATTACAAAATCATATTAATCCTTATTTACCTCCAATAGTTTCTATTTTGGAATTTTTGACAAAACTATTCAATGGGGGACCAGCTCCTGCAACTATTCTAGTTCAATTGGCTGCAATCCCCAACTTCCATCTTGGTGAGGAAAGGTCTAATATCATGTCTCATATATTCTCAAAGGCATTTCTCATAGGCACTATACATTTAAGACCACCCATCAAATCTCCTCTTTCTCCATGGAATCTAAATTTTGTACTATCACATATAATTCTACCACCCTTTTCGTGTGACCTAAAGTCTATGACATAGAAAACCATCTTTCTAGTAGCTATTACTTCTGCTTGGAGGGTTTCAGAGTTACAGGCCTTGTCCATAAAACGCCCTTACATGATATTTCATAATGATAGAGTGTCTCTACAGACAAATCCCTCATTTTTACCAAAGGTATGCTCAGAAACAAATCTCAGTCGGTCTATAGAATTCCTGTATTCTTCCCCAAGTATGGCAATAAGGCAGAGTATATGCTCCACAAGCTTTGACGTTCACTGACAGCTATGCTTATATTTGGACAGGACCAAGGATTTCAGGAAAATGGATCAACTCTTTGTTTCCTTCTCAGACTCCAAGAAGGGTGCTCCTGTTGGAAAAAACACTTTATCAAAATGGTTATCAGACTGTATTTCCTTTACTTACAGTTCACTGAATTCACCATTACAAGACAAGATAAAGGCCCACTAAGCTAGAGCTGTATCCACTTCCTCAGCCTTTTCTGCCAAATTACCAACAGATACAAATTGTGCAGCAGCCACTTGATCAAGGCCTCGTACCTGTATGACTCATTACAAAGTGGATAGGGCCTCCAGGGACAGGGCTTCCTTTGGTTCCAATGTCCTGAAGAATATACTCCTGTGAGCCACCCAAGAAGATAGTGTTTGGGACACTATCCCATCAGTAAGAATGAAGGCAAGATAGAACAACTTCACATAAAGAAGTTATGTACTCACCATAACATTCCATGAGAGTTCTTCATCTTGCCTTCATTCTTACGTCCCAGCCTCCAACCCCCTTCCAGGCTTCTTGAGGATCGAGAACCTGAGGTGAGGTATGGCTGTAATTGACCTTTATCTAGGGTTTTCTACACTTGCTGTATTGGTAGATGGCTTACACCATTGTTGGCAGCAAACAAGATCTAAGGGAAGCACCAGTGCATCATGGGATGGGGAGTAGGCCTCGAGCTGGTTGAAGACCCCGAGATTTTGCATTTGGCTGAGTCGGAGCCGAGGACTGGCTCCGAACCCATCTGTAAGAATGAAGGCAAGATGAACAACTCACATGGAACGTTATCCTGAGTACAAAACTTCTTTTTAAAGAGGCCCCATCATCCTATGTGTACAGTCGAGGAAGTTGTTACCCAAATGCCACTGTATTTTCTGCCTTGGATGCAAAGCGTTCATTTTGGCAAGTAATGCTTGATCCCAAATCTTCACTACTGACTACATTCAGTACCCCATTTGTTAGATACAGATTTCTTTGAATGCCTTTTGGAATAAATTCTGCTAGTGAAGTCTTTCATCGTGCAATGGAGCAAACATTTTCAGGTTATCCATTTGCTATAATAGTAGAATATTTTACTAGCTGGAGGTAATGGAGAAGCAGAGCATGACAGGAACCTCAGGAAAGTTCTGGATAGAGCACGTGAAGGCAAACTAAAGCTCAGTCCTCTGAAATGCAAATTCGGGCTACCAAAAGTTACTTATGTAGGTCATTTATTTACCTGTACAGGCTTATGTCCAGACCCATCCAAACAGCCATTCTCAAGATGCCAGCTCCAGACAATGTCCAAACCTTACAGCATTTCCTTGGTATAGTTAACTGTTTGGGCAAGTTTATACCAGACTTCAGTGAATTATCAGCACCTTTAAGAGAGCTGACATGCAAAAATTTTGCCTGGTCATGGTTGGAACAACACCAGAGAACATTTGATGACCTTAAACAGAAAATTGCCAGTCCACCTACGTTAAGATACTATGATGTCCACAAACCAGTAATTCTTTCCTGTGATGCTTCAGAGCTCAGTCTTGATCTGTTTATCCTTCAAGAGGGCAGACCAGTAGCCGATGCATCTAGAACTCTTACCCAAGCTGAGATGCAGTATGCTCAAATTGAGAAGGAACTTTTGGCAGTTGTGTTCACATGTTCGAAGTTCCATGATTATATTTATGGCTGAGCTATTCATATCTAGACTGATCATCAACCTTGATCTTGCTTATAACAGATGAGAAACACACACACACACACACACACACACACACACACACACACACACACACACACACACACACACACACGTGTCGCAGCACATTTATTTATTTATTTATTTTATTTATTTATTCCAGTTTGATTTTACCGGGGAGGTCCACTGGGCTAGGGGGCCCGTTTTCAGTGGAGGCCCGGGGAGAAAAGCTCTACAGAACAAAATTTATTAACATAAACATTTTTCAAAGATAGTTTAAAATACAGATAGTGGGTTTCTTCAACAAGAAATAAAACAAACAATACAATTTCAATTTAGTTCATGAGATAAATGAGAATATAGCATAATAGCTAGATTTTACTATTTAGTTACGAGTACAAATTTGCATTTGAGAGTGAGCTTAGAAAGGTAAGAAGGTTAGCCAGGAGTGAAGGGGGAGGAGAGTTTGAGAGGTATGGGTGGAAGAGTGCAGTTGCATTTCCTGTTTAGGTAGAGGTAGGAATGAAGTTGAGATTTGAAGTTATTATGGTTGGTACAGGTCCTTAGGAGGGCAGAGCATTCCATTTTTTTGCTAGGGTAAAGGATAAGAGAAGCTGACCAGCTGGGTGCTTGGGTTTTTGAATGGTGATCAGGTTTTGGTGAGAAGATCTAAGGGGTCTGGGGGGAATATGGTTGTAGTATATTGGATAGTGCAGGGCAGTTAGAGGGTTGGAACAATAATTTGTGGGCTGTGGTTAATTGGTGAAAGTCTAGTAGGTTGGGGAGTACAAGCCAGTTTATAGAGTGAAGGGAGATGCAATGATAAGAGGATGAAATCTGGAGATTTTGTTGTAGCATACTTCCAGTTTGGAGGTAAGTGTGGAAGATAAATTTGTGAACAGAGGATTGCCATTCATAAGAGAGGGAAGGAGATAGGTAGAGGCAAGAGTTAGTCTGGAGGAAAGAGAGAGGAAGTGGTTGTTTCTATAAAGTAGGCCAAGTTTTATGTGAGTTTTTTTGATGTTTAGCTGGATACGAGTGTTAAATTGTGACACCAAGACGTTTGGCAGAGTACGATCTCGATAGAGGAGTTGTCAAGGCTGGTAACTTGAAGAGAGTTTTCATCAAGAGGGGAGGATTTTGAGGGGGAGAATAGAAGGATCTTAGTTTTATTGGCATTAAGAGAGAGGTGATTTTGGAGCATCCAGTTTTCAGTGGTTGAGAAGGCATTTTGAGTCCGAGATTGGAGCTCTGCTAGGTTAGTGGCGCAGCAAATCAAAGTGGAATCATCAGCGTATTGTACAATTCTGGTGTTAGGAATGGCTTTATGGAAGTCATTAATAAAGATATTGAATAGCAAAGGGCCAAGTATGGAACCTTGGGGTACTCCAGTGGGAGTAGGAAGGAAAGTGGAGGTGGCTTGGCCCCATTTCACGGCTTGGGACCTGTTTGAAAGATAGCTAGAGAACCATGAAAGAGTTTTTTGGGAAAGGTTAAGATTAGAGAGATGGTTTAGAAGGTGGGTATGAGAGATGGTATCAAAAGCTTTGGATAAGTCCAGCAGGACAGAAGATACCAAATTACCAGAGTCACGGGCCGAATTGACAGAATGTAAGAAGGAGAGAAAGGCGGAGTTAGTACTGTGTCCTGGGCGGAAGCCGTGTTGGGTAGGGGAGAGTAGCTGATATTTGGTAAGGTATGGTAAGAGCTGTAGGTGGATGCATTTTTCAAGAATTCTGGAGATAGGGGAGAGGATGGCTATGGGGCGGAAATTGGAGACATTAGTTTTTGCCACCCTTGTGGAGTGGAAGAATAAATGCAGTATGCCATAGTTTGGGTATGTATGATTCAAGTAGTAATCTATTGATCAGGATGCTGATAGGCAAATCAATAGCATCTGAAGCTATTTTTAAGGAGGAGGATGGAATGCTGTCAGGGGCAGTGGAGCAAGGCTTTAGTTTATAAAGAAGTTTCTTTATTAGATTGGTGGAGATGGGTTTGAGTTCAAAATTAGGGTGGGGAGGGGAGGGAGGGGAAGATTGAGCAGGGAGGGGTGGAGGGTTATTATTGGTAAAGGTCTTGGTAAGCTCAGCAATAGAGGAGGTGAAGAAGGTATTGAATAGTGAGGCAATTTCTGAGTCAGATTTGCTGGTGTCAGTACAGGGGTTGTTTTTTGTTCCTGGCCTGAGGAGGGAATTTAAATAGAGTTTCAGAATTGTTCGGGATTTTTTGCATGAGTTTCTTGTAGTTTGACGTAGTAAGACTTTTTGTCTGTAATAACTTGTTTTTTGGCTAGGTTTCTCAACTGTCTATATTTTAGTAATGTTTCTGGTTGTTTATAGCGGAGGTAGACTTTCCAGGTTTTATCCCTTTGTAGCATAAAGTTTTTTGTGTCTTTGGTGAGCCATGGAGTGGTTTTTGTTTTAACTCTTTTAGTTCTTATTGGAGCTAGGGAGTTAAGGACATTTAAGAATGTTGAATTGAAGTAGTCAACGGCTTTGTCTAAAGGTAGTATTTTTAGGGGGTTCCAGTTAGCTTAAGGGAATCAGAGAAAGTAGTGGCATTAAAGTTAGATAGGTTACGAGTATGAATGTATTGGTGAGAGTGTGAGGAAGTAGGAGCAGCTCGAACGGTGAAGGCAGGGAGGTGGTCTCCTAAAGAGTCGGGAATGACTTCAGATTTTATGACTTTGTTAGGATGAGATACTAGGATCCAGTCAAGTATGGAGCCTGGGGGGTTGGGTTTGTTAGGTCTAGTAATGGAGTTGGTAAGGTGAGTGGAGGTGAATAGGTTAATTGTTGTGGTGGGATTAAGGTTGTTTATTTTTCCCCAGTCGATATTTACATCTCCTAGGATGTAGGTTTCTAGCTTAATATTGGAGGAGGTCCAGGAGAGTATATCTTCTAGGGTATTGGTGTTGTTACCAGGAGGAATGTAGAGGGAGATGATACAGATGCTTTTATGGATGTTTATTTTTAGTAGGCCAATCATAAGTTCAGCATTAGAGAAAGAAGGGATGGGGTTAAGGTATGGAGTGACGGACAAGTGGTTGGAGTAGATTAAAGCTACACCACCACCTCTTCTACTTGGGTGATCGGATCGGAGAGAGTGAAATCCCGGGGGGGGGGGGGAATTCAGAGTCACTTATATGAGGTTTTAGCTAGGTTTCAGAGATGGCTATTATGTCTGGTAGGTTATGATTGAGCCAGGCATTGAAGAGGGTTAATTTATTTAGTAAGCTTTGGGCGTTGATGGTGAGGAATTTGAGATTTTTATTTGGGGATTTGTTGTTGGTGCTGGGGAGGTTTGTTGGAGAGAAGTTGGGTCCAGGATTGAGGTGGATGTCGCCGGCTAAGTTAAGGAAAGAAGGGTGGGGAGTATGTTTATTAGTTTTGGATTTGGATAGAGGAGTCTGGTAGAGCTTAGGTTTATGTTTGTAGTCATTAGTAGAGTTTGGGAAAAGTTTTACTTTTAGGAGAAGGATAGGCTGGGAGGGAACTAAAGAGGCTGAGATATTGTGATAGTGGGATGGAAGGATGTGTGAAAATCAGTATAGGAGGTTGCATGGTAAAGAGGTAGTAGAAGGAAGGGTAATGATAAGGAGATAAGGATTGTAGGAGGAGGGGAGAGCATGTTAGTTGGAGTCAGAAGAGATGGAGAAGAGTGTAAAGTGATATTAGGTGGGTGGGGGGAGTGGTAATGAGAGTCAGGTGGGTTGGAGGAAGGGGTGGGGAAAGGTGTGAGAGGATTGGTTGGGGGAGTGGGAGGGATTAGCATGAGGGGGAATAAATGCAGGACCACTGGGGGCGGGGTAGGGGAGCAGAGTGAGCCCGCAGGGCGAATGGAGCAGGAAGAGCCAAGAAGGCGAGAAGGACCAAAAAAAAAAAAAAAAACAATCAGTGACCTGGGTCTGGAAAAGGAGAGCTACAGCTAGGGAGCAGGTGTTCTGGTTACTAACAGTGCTTTTCAGTTATTAACTTTGGGTTTTATGTTTGGTAGGTTACACTCTTTAAAGAATGTGCATGAGTGTGTGGAGGTAATTTCACAGATTCAATAGGAGAAGGGCAAAGATACTTTTAAGCAAAGTAAGTAAGTGGAGCAGGGAAGAAAATGTTAATTGCTTGTCTTTTTAACAGGAGTTTGATTCCACCTAGTGGAGAAAGGAGGGAGGTACACATAAGCCCAGAAGGTGTAACACCACAAAACCTAATGTATTGGTCATTGTTGACTCCATTGTGAGACGCACTGATGTTCCCCCCACCAGGCTGAATAAGGAGCACGTTACAGTTAGCTGCCTGTTTTGTGCCAGGATCTGCAAGTCATTCAAGCACCCAAGTCACTCGACCACAAGTACTGGTATGACTGTCATAGGCCATGTTGGGGGTGAGTGACTTGAGATTTACCTCCCTGGACTATATGAAGAAGGACATGACTGAGCTCAGATTATGATGATTATGAGGTGTAAGCCTAGCCTTAAGCAGCATTCTATTTTCTCCAAGGATGATGCCACAATACAAACAAAAAAAGATTGACTTTAAAAATTGGTTTAACTTCTGGTGTCAGCCCAAGGGGATCTGATATCTTTCAGCCAGGGAATACATGGTCGACAGGCCACGCTGTTTTGCCAGAATGGTCTGCACCTGTCTCCTATAGGCTTTCAGATACTGGCAAAGGCAATAGCCACACCTATTGTGCTTTATTTAGGCAGTGTCAAAAATAACCAACCTCCCAACGTAATAAAATCCTCTCTAGATAAACTCAAGGTTGTTACTGTTGCTTAATGCCAGGAGTCTAAATATGAAACTGCACTCCCTAGAAGCAATTCTCACTTTGGAAGTTGCTGACATCTGTGTAGTTACCGAGACATTGTTAAAATACATGAAAAGCACCCCAGCTGTACAGAGCTACAATGCCTTCCATATGTTCAGACCACAAACTGACCATGAAAGAGCCAAAGGAGGAGGTGTATCCCTCTTCATTAAGGATAAGTACACCTCAAGACTGGTCAAACAGTATGCTTGTCTTGAGCTACTCCATGTCCAATTAACTACAGCCAAAGCCCCCTAACACATCACGGGTAGCTATAGGTCCACCACCATGAAACAGGAAAAGCATACTGCATATCTGGACTTACTGGAGTCACTTGCCATACAGCTCAACACCTTACTCCTGCGTGATTTTAGTTATCCTACCATTGACTAAGAAGCTTACATGACCACAAACATGCTGGCTGAGAGGTTCTTGGACTTTGTTCCAGAGCATTTGCACTGACTGCTAGTCAGCACATCCAGAACAGGCTCAAATGTCCTGGACATAGTACTCACTAACATGAGAGAGCATTGCACCATCCCCTTGTGATGTCCACCCTGGTAAGATCGGACCATAAGTCAGTCTCGTTAAATGTGATTATAACACCAGATACCCCATCAGGCTCAAACACAAGAAGTTTTCAAAGACAAATGACCTCCTACTAAATGATGGTGTAAGACATTTAAAAGACCCCTGGAATGCAGATAACAAGGACTCCTATGCAGAGGTGTACGCCAATGCCCTGTATAACCATTTAAGCAGTTGTATAAAATAGTCTGTATCTGACTGGATTAAAACCAGGTTTTGCCGAAAAAAACAAGCCACCCTGGTGGAACCGTAGTCTAAACAGGTTATACCACAAGAGAAGAAATTAATGTACAAGAACAAGAGGGAACTGGCTCAGCAGAGGAAGAAATCCCTCTCTAGCTTAAACAAACAAAGATATCTTGTCGAGTCCTCCAAAGCTAATTACGAAGCAAAAATTGCCTCCCTAACTAAGAATAATCACAAGTCATTCTTTAACTATGTCCGAAATCTAAAAGGAAATACCCAGCTGTGTGCTGAACTGGTTGTGGATGGCACTACACATACTCAACATGAGGTAATATCCAAGTTGCTAGCTGACAGATTTTGGAGCAAATTTCACTTCCCTGTCACCTCCAGCCATTCCCCAAAGTATACCTGCCACCATTCTTCAGCCTATTATCTCAAGAGAGCGGGTCATCTCGCTGCTCTCTAAGGCCAAAAACGCAACATCAGTGGGACCAGACAGCATCCCAGGTTGCCTTCTAAACAACTTAAAACATGACCTAGCAAACCCACTTGGATTCCTCTTTAACCACAGCCTGTGAACTGGCTACGCTTTGGTGGCTTGGAGGACAACAACAGTAATCTCTCTGCAGATGGAGGGACCATCAACCAACCCTGTGAATTAATAGGCCTATAAGCCTGACTACCCTCATCTGCAAGGCCATGGAAAGAATCATTATGGACCTTATTAACAAGGATATAGGTAATCTCCAAACTCTCAACCCAGTTCAGATTCATTAAAGGTAGAGAGTGCCTGTTAAACATGATTGACCTCTTCGAGAAAGTCACTAAGGCCGTGGACAAGGGAAAGACAGTACATACTGCCTGTCTTGACCTAGCAAAGGTATGTGACACAATCTCCCACTCAGGTTTTATAGAGAAACTCTCCCAGTTGGGAATTAACCCCTATATTACCAGATGAGTAGCCAACTGGCTCGATAATACGGCCCATACTATCAAAGTGGGTGACTTCATCTCTAGCAAAAGAACAGTCACCAATGGTATACCACAGGTTTCTGTGCTGGGCCCCTTACTGTTCAGAATTTATTTCTCAGAAATCCAGGCAAACTTGGATGGCCTGTGGCTGACCAAGTTTGCTTACGATTGCAAATTGGGAGTAATCATTGAGTCCACCAACGATATTAATAAACTGCAGAAAGGGTTAACACAGATAAATGATTGGTGCCAAAACCATGGATTAAAGCTAAATGCAAAATAATGCATTATTATTCCCTTTGGTAAAGCTGAGATCCCTGTTAATTACATTATAGACAGCAACCCCCCAAATGTAGACCCAGTGGTACGTGATCTGAGTACTCAGGTTAATAGCAAACTGAACTTTGACCACCACGTAGTAAGGAAATCCTATGTGGCACATCTTATAAGTAAAGGCATCACACCTCGATATAAGGATTTTACAATTCCATTATATTCGGCCCACATCAGACCAGTGATTGAGTATGGCGCTACCTTTTGCATGTACCTCAGCAGACCCCTAAAAAAAAGTGGGAGAGACCATAAAGGTTTTTCACCAAGAAATTACAGGGTACACAAAACAAGTCTTTCATGGAAAGACTGAAAGCCCTTTTACTGTATTCTGTCTCCTACAGGGTGCTAAGGGGTGATCTGTGCATGGCTTACAGGGCAGTCTCTGAACCAACCCTGATAGAAATGCTACACATTCATAAATCAAACTGCTTGAGGATCACTCACCCCAGGGATCTTAACCTAGTCTCAGACGTGATCAAGTCATGCTACAGACGTAGATAATCTCCCAGAGACTGCCACTTCTCTGGAACGAGCTTCCAGCTCACGTGAAACAGAGCCTCTCCCTGACCTTCTTCAAGCGCAACCTACATCAATGGATGGGTGACTGCAAGTTCACTTCTGGGGTGGTGCCTGTGTCCCCTGTGTCCCTCCTGGACAGAGGAAGTTGGTATTAACTACCATAGATGCTTACTTCAGCAAACTTCAGTCACCTAACCACTGACAGTTGGACAACTTGAGATAAATATGGCTAGGCTTGTAAGGGCACTAGGGCCATTAGCTTAGTAACCTTGTATGAACCTATGAATAGTAAAATTAAAAGCAACTTGGCCCAGTTGTTCTTGGCTGTAATACAAAGTCAGTCTGATATAAACTGGGCACAGTTAGGAGTGCTTAACTTAGCTTGTAACTTTTTGAAATGCATCAGAGGGGCAATATTTTTACTCCAGTTTCTATTTTGGTGCCCAAAAAGACCAGAGACTTTTTTTTTTTTTTTTAGAGCAAGTGACCTAAATAACTTTGTACAAAGACGTCTTCCTCATTGTCTCAGTTCAAATTATCCTTTTCTTTCTAGTTGAAGGGAGATTGTGTTCTGTAGACATCAGGCCACTTATGTACATATCAAGATTATCAAGCACTTCCAGAGGTTATTATGCTTCACAGTAGGAGGTATTAATTTCTAGTTTCAGACAGTTTTATTTGATCTTTCCCCCACTTTCAAATTGTTCATCACATATATTCTAAAAGTAACAGAGCATCTCCATCTCCAGGAAACCAAGATTTTTCCATATCTGAGTAATTGTTTCCTAGATGTGACTTCTCAAGATCAGTTTATACTGGTGGGAGAATCCACAATCTCCTTGTTTTGGTTACTGGTTATTTTTCTTGGTGTACTTAAGTCTCAGTTGCAGCTGATCCACTGGCTAATGTTTATAGGTTGTGAGTTGGACACTCTGACCTACAAGGCAAAACTCCCCATGATCAGGGTCCAGGCTTTGATGTTCAAGGTAGCTGCTGTTCTGACTGCACCCATTGTGAGAGCTCCTCAGTGTTTCAGGGTTCTGGGCTTCATGGCAAAGCCATTTCTCTTTATTCCATTAGCCGATTTTTACATCAGAGTTCTAACTGAGCACTTCTGTCCAGAGATCCCAGCAGGCACGATGGAGCATGAGTGCTGCTTACCTGACATGTGTCGATTGCACCTGTTATGGCTGTTGGATGCAGCAGTGTTTTGTTGGTTAGCCCTTTCCGTCTTCCCCTTGCTTTGATGATAGTCACCATGGAGGCATCCACTTTAATGGGCAGTGTAGCAGGCAGATGGTCCAAGGATTGTCAGCTCTCAAGGAATTCTGTCTTCACTTCAGCATACTGGAGATGTAGTCAGTCCTAGTTTTCCTTCAGACCTTTCAGAATTCTTTGCCACCATGTGTCCTGTCTATTAAAGTGGACCACACATGTGTCATGTGGTATGTCAGCAGATAAGGGGAAACCCAGTCTTATCCCCTTTGCCAGAAGGCTGCAAGAGTGTGGGAATGGGGTGTCACTGCTGGCTACTTTTTTGTGTAGGTCAGTCAGTTGGTGGATGTGTTGCGCAAATGCCTCTTATGTAGTACAGGTGGACCCTCAGCTTTATGGTGATACAGATTTTTTCACATGTTGGGAGAACCCTGTTGCTATCTATGCATATTTCTAATACTAAATGCAGGGACTTTTCTTCCTTGTCCCATCACTAAGGAGTCCTCTGAGGGATGTTCTGGACTTCTGTGCTTTAGGAGATTCCTTTGCATTTTCACCATTTCTTCTGATGGTGAAGTTTGTCTGTAGGTTGAGGCTGTTAATGACCAAGGTCGTCTATACAGCTGTCCCTTATTGACCTTAGTACATCTAGTTTGTTGCTCTTTGTTTTGGCTTCTGAGACCAACCAAACTTTATCTCTTCTGTCTGGAAGGTATCAACAAGATTTGTGTCTGCTGCATCTCGTTGCTTGGTTGCTCCAGTTCCAGTAGATTGTGACCATTCCTTTTTTGGATAAATTTGTTTTTATCACCATTTTGCAGAAGCTGAATACAAGGAACATTTATGGAGACAAGTGAACTTATTTTACTTTTTAACTCCAATGATTGCATATGTTTTCCTTCTGTAATCCTGATTGTGTTAGACCACTTATGTCAAAGTCCGTTTGGCCTTGATTTCCAGATGTTCATCTTGCATACAGCTGCAGTAATCACAGATGGGTTTTCAGCCGTCAGGCGGTCCCTCGGTCGGCCGAATTCCAAAGTCTTGGTCCGGCGTCGGTTGTCGTCGCTTACTCTTCTGACATCAGGAAGGCCAGAGTATATAAGACACAGCCGACGCCATGTTCTTCAGTCTTTTTTGCCGCGCGGTGCCCGAAGCAGAAGCAGTTCACAAGTGCCGGTCGGCCAGCTCCTGAATTACGAAAATATTTGGAACCGAAGTCTTCATTAAAGCTAAGTACCCCGTTGGGGAAACTTTTCTTGCCTCAGACCGATGTCAGAAAAAGTTAATAATTGTATTTCCTGTGGGAAGCAAATACCGCATAAGGATTTCCATTCCCTTTGCATACCTTGTCTGGGCCCAGACCACGACGTCTCGGGCTGTCGCTTTTGCGCTACCTTCAATAAACGCACTATCAAGCATCGGGCGGAGTTCGCCCAACACTATTTTGGTAAAGCTCTTGACTATAAAATGTCGTCGGACACTCCGACTACCATTTTATCCAAAAAACGCAAGGAAAAGGACCGACACGCGAGGCCCGCGGTCTCCGCCGACACCATGCCGAAACAGGCTACACGTGGTCCGGTTCTCAGCGAGACGCCTTTGCAGTCCCTGACTACCGACGACACTCCTTTGGCGGTGTCTTCTGTACCCGAGACCGCTGGGTTCTCGGCCCTTTCCCAGACTACAACCGAAGCCCCAGCTTATGTCGAGCCTACTAATGTGGACAGGTACACCTCCACCCATGGTGTATTTAGGCCTTCATCTTCTTTTTCTATTAAGGCCTTTACTAAATCCAAAGCAGCCAGGCATCACACTAGGCCTGCTGCTCAAGGCCCATCTCCTGGACCCATGCCTAAGAAACAGATGCTTAAAATGGCTGAGGATCTAATAACTCTTATCAGAGGTTCTAAGCCCCCTCCTGACAAGAGACCCAGAGTGGAGGAAGAATCCCCCTCTTCTGATCAGGGATCCATTTTATCAGAACATTCTGATGCAGAGGAACACTCTTACTCCCCTTTTGAGGATTCGGATGCAGAACAGTCCATTCCTTCTGTATCCCCCCCTGAGGATTTTTCTTTTGGGGAAACCTTGCACACCTTGAGGGAACACTTCCATTGGGAAGGCCAAGACTTTTCAGATTCCAAGAAAAGACTTAGGGAATTTCTTTGGTTACCTCAGCACAGACCTCTGGCTATACCCCCAGTTTTGGAGGTACTGGATGATGTCTATTCGGAGGCTTGTCTTAACCCTGATTCTCTGCCTCCTGCACCAGTAAAGCCTGATAGGTATTACAGAGTACCCAGTTCTCAACAATTTCTCTACAAAGGCCATAATGCTGACCCTGAAACCATTTCACAAGGCCCTAAGGGATTAAAGGCCTCCACTGCCAAGAATCCACTTCCTGCAGAAAGGGAATCTAGATCTCTAGAAAGGTGGGGTAAGAAGGTATATACCTCCGCCACCCTAGCCATGAGGGCCTTAAACTGTCAGTTTCATATGATTAAATATCAACAGTTCCTGTTATCACAATTAAAAAACAAAATGTCTCAACCTGAACAACCAGATTTAAAAGAGTTACAGGATATGATGCATAGTGCGGAGCAAGTGGGTAAACACACCTTACAATGTGGTTATGATGCCCTAGAGGCCTCCAGTAGAGCGGCTGCTACAGGATCAGTCATTCGCAGACATGCCTGGCTTAGGGAACAAAATTTGCCTGATCATGTGAAAGCTAAACTTCTTGATGCTCCTTTACAAAAGGATGTACTTTTTGGTACTAATGCTGAGGATATACTACGAAAAATGGAAGAAAAAGCCAAATCTATGCAAACTGTCAAAGCTTTCTTACAGGTCCAGCCACCACGTTTTAGCAGGAATTGGCCTTCAAAAAACTGGTCCTTTCCAGCCACTGACAAGCCCCAAAGAGGTAGATACAGACGCACAAGGGGCAGAGGACAACCACAAGGATCATATAGAGGCAGGCAATGGCAATCTCCAGCACCAAGAGGTGGTGAAGACAGTGCACAACAATACAGGAAGCAAACTCAATGACTCCCTCATTTCCTTGCCAAGCAAGTCACAGCTGGCAGCACCTTTGGGAGGGAAACTAGCATTATTTGCAAACAATTGGCATATTGTCACAACAGACAAATGGATACTGGACATCATAAACAGAGGCTACAAATTTCATTTTCACACTCTTCCAAAAATGAGAGGCATGCCAAACCTGCCACAAAATCAAAGGGCAGAGGCACAACTACAAATTTCAAAGCTCCTAAACATGAGAGCTATACAAAAGGTACCTACGCACCAACAAGGTCAAGGTTTTTATTCAAGACTTTTTCTGGTACCAAGAAAAGGAACCGACTGGAGACCCATTCTGGACTTATCCATTCTAAACACATTTCTACTAGTTCCAAAATTCAAGATGCTCACATTACAGCAACTTCTTCCGATGCTGGGCAAGGAGTTTTGGCTGGTAACATTGGACCTCAAGGAGGCATACCTGCATGTCCCAATCAGACAAAGCTGCAGAAGATACCTCAGATTTCTTGCAGGTTCAATCCACTATCAATTCTCTGCATTGCCCTTTGGCTTATCTACTGCGCCCAGAGTATTCACAAAGTGCCTGGCATCAGTAATTGCATACTGCAGACTTCAAGGGATACAAATTTACCCTTATCTGGACGACTGCCTGATCCAAGCGGACAGCAAACACATACTACTGGAACATCTGGCATATGTGACACAGTTACTGCTTTCTCTGGGATATACCATCAACAAGGAGAAATCAAGGCTAACACCATCTCAGAAAATAACATTCCTGGGTGCCAGCTTGGACACAAACACCCAGATGGCATATCTTACGCCAGAAAAACAAGGGCAACTATCTCAGTACTTCAAAACACTAGCAAAAAGTACCAGGCTTACTGCAAGGAAAATCCTGCAGGCTCTGGGATTCATGGCATCTTGCATTCTTCTAATCCCATGTGCAAAGTTGCATATGAGGAAACGTCAGTGGCACCTAAAAAATCTATGGTCTCAACACAGTCACAGCTTGGAAGCAGTTATACCGATAATTCCATGTTTGCAAAAGGAATTCCTATGGTGGGCACAAGCATGTCAAGTAAACGCAGGCCTTCCATTCTGCAAGCCTCAAGCAAAACAAGTCATAACCACTGGGGGGCGCACATGAAGGACAGGTGCATTCAGGGCAGATGGTCCCAAAAGGAAAAGCACCTTCACATCAATCAAAAAGAAATGCTAGCAGTAATAAATGCAGTTACAGCCTTCAAAGACTTCTTGCATCCAGGGCAATTACTGATAAGAACAGACAACACCACAGTAATGTGGTACATAAACAAACAAGGAGGAACACATTCATACCCCTTGTGCAGACTAGCCATGACTCTTTGGAACTTGGCTCTGGAAAGACAAATCCAGCTTCAAGCACAGTACTTGCCAGGACTGGAAAACACACTGGCAGACACTCTAAGCAGAAATATGACAGATCCACACGAATGGAAGTTACATCCTCAGGTGTTTACAGAGATAATCCAAGCGTGGGGGAGGCCAGGCATAGATCTTTTTGCCTCCCACAGGAACCATCAATTGAAAAAGTTTTGTTCAAGGACCTTCCATCCAAAGGCCTGGAAAGTGGACGCCCTTTCATTCAGTTGGACAGCATGGACAGTTTATGCATTCCCACCACTGCCTCTTCTGCCCAAGGTGCTTCTGAAAGCAAGAACAGACAAGCCAAGGATGATACTGATTGCTCCAGATTGGCCAAGGCAACACTGGTACCCACTCCTGAGGAGCCTAACACATACTCCTCCCTGGTCCCTGCCTCTAACACCTCTTCTGCTGACTCAGAACAGATACAAAACTCTTCACAGTCAGCTGAAAACACTCAACCTCGCTGCATGGAAAATACCTTAATACCACAACAGACCCTACTCTCCAAGGAGGTGCAGGATGTCATTTTGGAAGCCAGAAGACCATCTACTAGAAAAGCTTACTCCGCCAAATGGAAGCGGTTTTGCTGTTGGAATGAGAAAAGAGGCCAGGACCCTAAGAAATTGAACTTGCCTCAGGTTTTACAGTACCTGGCTGAACTGCTGAACAGTGGACTTTAATTTTCTTCCATAAAAATACATGCCTCAGCCATTTCTGCAGAATTCAATACGGATCCTCCTTTATTCTCTCACCCACTCTTACGGCAGTTCCTCAGAGGGGCTAAGAATATAAGACCTCCAAGGAAGCAACCAATACCAGCCTGGGACCTTAATTACATACTAGAAAAATTAACATTGCCTCCTTTTGAACCTGCTGCCTCAACA
This sequence comes from Protopterus annectens, assembly GCF_019279795.1. Lineage (NCBI taxonomy): Eukaryota > Metazoa > Chordata > Ceratodontiformes > Protopteridae > Protopterus > Protopterus annectens. The sequence goes on along the minus strand of NC_056751.1, from coordinate 87,840,667 downwards.
GATTTGCAATATTTGTCCTGGAAAACAAGTTTCCTTCTGGCCATCACTTCAGCTCGTAGGGTTTCTGAATTACAGGCCCTCATGGCGGTGCCGCCCTTCCTCATCTTCCATCAGGACAGGGTTTCCCTTCATGCCAACCCATCTTTTATGCCAAAAGTGGTATCCAAGGTAGCCTTAAATCAAGCCATACACGTACCTACCTTTCGTCCTAACCCTCAAAACAAAGGGGAAAGGCTGCTACACTCTTTAGACATCCATAGGCAGCTACGTTATTATTTGGACAGAACAAAGTCCTTCAGGAAATCAGAACAACTTTTTGTGTCCTATGCTGTAGGGGCTCAAGGGAAACCAGTTACAAAACAGACCATTTCCAAGTGGATTGGCCACTGCATACGGTTTTGTTATTCCTGTCATGGGAAATCTGTCCCTACTGGTATCAGATCTCACTCCACCAGGGCCACAGCCACCTCTACAGCCTTCCTCAGAGGTGTTCCTACTAAAGATATTTTGGAGGCAGCCACTTGGAGTTCTGTGCATACCTTCTCAAAACACTACCACCTGCCCTTGTATTCCAAAACAAGAGCAGGCTTTGCCACTGCTGTTTTGCAGGGCATTCTGGCTCAACCCAGTTCCTCATAGTACCTACCACCCTATGCATAGCTATGGGACTCTACCCATCTGTGATTACTGCAGCTGTATGCACGATGAACATAGTACAGTTTTGTACCTACCATAAATGTAGATGTTCGAGTGCTAATACAGCTGCAGTACAGGTTTCCCTCCCTCCTTCCCCACATACCACTTGACTGGGTTATCCTGCTATGTTTTATTTGCTTGCTTACACTGATTTTGCATTACTTTGCATTTCTTCACATGTACAAAAAGCTTTATTTATGTATTGCCTTCCTTTTGGGGGCACCTGACATCTGGGGCAAGAAAGACTGAAGAACATGGCGTCGGCTGTGTCTTATATACTCTGGCCTTCCTGACGTCAGAAGAGTAAGCGACGACAACCGACGCCGGACCAAGACTTTGGAATTCGGCCGACCGAGGGACCGCCTGACGGCTGAAAACCCATCTGTGATTACTGCAGCTGTATTAGCACTCGAACATCTACATTTATGGTAGGTACAAAACTGTACTTTTTCATCAGGGTCAGGGCTATTTCATTGGCTTCACTCAGAGTTTGTAACACCTTTCTTAACCACACCTTTCTCTTGAAGCCATTTTCTCCTTAGGACCTTTACTTTAACTGAAAGACATGGTCATTGGCTCTGTCCACTGCAAATAAATTGGTTCACTGCAGATAAAACTTGCCTCTTGGAAGACCATATTTTTGGTGTCTGTTACTTTTACTTCTTCCAGGAGAATGTCTGACCTGATGCCCTCTCAGTTGAGCCTGCTTACTTGATCTTCCATAAAAACACATTTCTCTTCTAAACAAGCTTTCATTTTTGACAACAGTGGCTTCTGAGTTTTGTCTTAATCAGATCCTTCACATACCCTTTCTTTTCTCCATGGTATTGCAGTTGTGGGAAGCATTTTTCACATTATAATCATGTGCATCTGCAGTTGCATTGTTATTTAGGTGGGACTAAGATTATCAGAAAGCACTTGCAGGTCTTTGTTTCTTTTAAACCTAGATTATTGGGTGAGAGTTTCTAAGGCCATGCTTTCTTAGTGGATTTTCCCACTGCATCCTCTTCTGTTAGGGTCTACATTATATCATCAACCGCTTAGCTTGTCGAATGCTGAAACGTCGACAGCTAAGGGTCAAAAACTTACAATCTCGAATGGCCAGTTAAGCAAATTATTTCATCAGGAAAGAATTCGCTTGGCCATACCAGTTTGCCCTTTCCCCAATGTAGAGCAATCTCGAGTTGGTATATTTAGTTAAGGGGTGGGGGGGGGGCGAAGCCCCCCACTTTGTTACAGCTTGGAAGTTTGTTAGTTTGGCATGGTCAAGTGAATTATTTCCCGGTTAAAGAATTTGTTTAACTGGTCGTTCGAGATTGTAAGTTTTCGACCCTTAGCTGTCAACGTTTTAGTGTTCCGCAAGCTAAATGGTCAATGATGTATAATAGAAGGGTCTATATTATGTTTCATGTCTGGTCCTCCAGGGGCTTATCCCACTAGGGCTATAGCTTCCCTATCAGCCTTCTCAGAAATGCCTCAGTAGATGTTCTGCCTGTGGGTAAAGGCAGCTGAGCCATTGATAGATACGGCAAGAAAGTGTATACTTCTGCTGTTTTAGCTTTTTGAGCTATTAATTACCAAACCCATTTGGTTAGGTTAACTTTTGTCAGTCCTGGGTGCCTTAGGTAAGGTGCTCCCTGATTTAATGAGTCAGAAGCTAAATCTACTGCACTTAACTGTGCTTTCCAAGTGTCTAGGCATTTTAATAAGTGTAGTTATGATGGTGCATATGCCTCTTTTAGAGCTGTGGTCACTAGTTTGGTTCTTCATAGGTTTTACTGGCTTAGACTTTAACCTTTACCTACGGAAGTCAAAACTAAGCTGCTTGACTTTTCTTTGGATAGGCAGCATCTTTTTGGATGAACCGCTGGAGAGCTTTTCAAGGCCTTACAGGAGAAAGGTAAGATCATGCAGGACCATAAACAAGTCTTTTTTTCTCTTGTTCCTAAATTTCAGAGAAATTATCCTTATAAGGCTAGTCCTTTTCTTCATAAGGGTCTAAAGTCTTCTCAGAAGATTGAGAGACCTCCTAGAAGGTGGTTTCAAGGAAAGCCTGAGCTGAGTTCCAGGGGTTCCATACCTTCTTTTCCAGGCAAGTCTCTTGTCTTATGACTATCTGTCTCCTCTTCCCAGCTCATCCCACATCAGCCTTTCTCTGGTTCCTTTATCTCAAAACTTTTACCTCCCTCTCCCTCTCTCTCTCTGCCAATTTTGCAAATAATAAGTTTGGGCAATAGGCTCTAGCCATCATTCAAGAGGTATACAAAATGTCTTGGAAAACCTTCCCTCATCTCTCAAGAATTTCTTCAGCATCCCCACCCCCCAAAAAATCCAGATTCATCCTATTTTCCCTCTTTTTCAAGACATTCTCTGTCAAGTGAGAATAGAATCAGTTCCTTCTCACATAGAGAAAACAGGTTTTTACTCGAGAATATTTCTGATTCCCAGCAAGGATGCCACTTGGAGATGCTTTTTTCAAAGACTCCGGTTTCAAGATGTTGGCTACTCTGTCCTTAATTCCAACGAGTCTTCCACAGGCTTTCTTGATGACTTTGGATTTAAAGGATGGCTGTCTTCATATTCTTATTCATCTGGAGTACAGGAAATTCTTAAGGTTTTATGTGTCTTCATTATCACTTTCAGTTTTCTGCTTTACCCATTGGTCTTCTTACTGTCCCACGGATGTTTACAAAGTGCCTAGTTCCTGCTGTTGCTTTCTTTATGCTCTGACCTATTCAAATATTTCCTTATCTAGGTGATTATCTGATTCAGGCTCTTGCCCTACAGCTTCTGCTGACTCTATTGCAATTTGTGATATGTTATGGGCAGTCTGTGGTTCACTCAGAACCTGAAGAAGTCTTGCTTAATTCCATCTTAGGATCAGATTTTTCTGGGATGTAGTATCTGCACATTGTCAATTACATCTTTTGCTGCAGAGGGCAACAAGGATGTTCATCGTGCATACAGCTGCAGTCATAACAGATGGGTTCTCCTGCCGTCAGGCGGGTCCTCGGTCGTCCGAATTCCAAAGTCTAGGTCCGGCGTCGGTTGTCGTCGCTTCTTCCCTGACGTCAGTGCGACAGGGGTATAAAAGAACCAGCCGACGCCATGTTCTTCAGTCTTTCTTGCCGCGCGGTGCCCGAAGCAGAAGCAGTTCGCAAGTGCCGGTTGGCCAGCTCCTGAGATTACAAAAAATTTGGAAAACCGAAGTCTTCTTAAAAGCTAAGTACCCTGTTGGGGAAACTTTTCTTGCCTCAGACCGATGTCAGACAAAGTTAATAATTGTGTTTCTTGTGGGAAGCAAATACCGCATAAGGATTTCCATTCCCTCTGTATACCTTGTTTAGACCCAGACCACGACGTCTCGGTCTGTCACTGTTGTGCTGCATTCAACAAACGCACTATTAAGCGTCGGGCGGAGTTCGCCCAGCATTTTTTTGGGAAAACATTTAACTATACCATGTCGTCGGATACTCCGACACCGGTTTTGTCTAAAAAAACGCAAAGACAAGGACCGACACTCGAGGTCCGCGGCCTCTACCGACACTACGCCAAAGCCGACTACACGTGGTCCGGTTCTCAGTGAGGCGCCTATGCAGCCCCTGACTACCGACGACACATCTTTGGCGGTGTCTCCTGTACCCGAGGTCGCAGGCTCCTCGGCCCACACCCCGACTACAGATACCAAAGCCACTCTTGGCGTTGAAACACAGAATGTGGACAGGTCCACCTCCACTCAAGGTGTCTTCAGACCTTCCTCTTCTTTCTCCATCAAGGCTTTCACCAAGTCTAAAGCAACCATGCACCCTAAGAGACCAGTTACACAGGGCCCATCTCCAGGCCCCATGCCTAAGAGACAGATGCTTAAAATGGCTGAGGATTTAATTACTCTAATCAGAGGTTCTCAGCCTCCTCCGGACAAAAGGCCCAGAGTGGAGGAAGATTCCCCCTCCTCTGATCAGGGATCCATTATTTCAGAACACTCTGATGATCAGGAACAGGCTTACTCCCCTTTTGAAGACTCTGATGCAGAGGAGTCTATTCCTTCTGTATCCCCCCCTGAGGATTTCTCATTTGGGGAAACTTTGCATACCTTAAGGGAACACTTCCACTGGCAAGGCCGGGATTATTCAGATTCCAAGAAAAGGCTCAGGGAATTTCTTTTGTTACCCCAGCACAGGCCTCTGGCTATACCTCCTGTCTTGGACATCCTAGATGATGTTTACTCGGAGGCCTGCCTTAACCCGGACTCTCTACCTCCAGCTCCAGTTAAGCCTGACGGGTACTACAGGGTTCCTGACTCACACCAATTTCTTTACAAAAGCCATGCTGCTGACCTAGAAACCATCTCACAGGGACCCAAGGGAGTTAAGGCTTCCATTGCCAAAAATCCATTGCCTTCGAGAGAGATTCCAGATCCTTAGAAAGGTGGGGAAAAAAGGTATATACCTCGGCTACCTTAACCATGAGGGCCTTAAACTGTCAGTTTCATATGCTAAAATACCAACAGTTTCTGTTATCTCAATTGAAAAGTAAAATGTCACAACCTGAACAACCAGACTTGAAGGAGTTGCAGGATTTGATGCATAGTGCAGAACAAGTGAGTAAACATACCTTACAATGTGGTTTTGATGCTCTAGAGGCCTCATGTAGAGCTGCTGTTACAGGCTCAGTCATACGCAGGCATGCTTGGCTCAAGGAACAAACCTTGCCTGATCATGTCAAAGCTAAATTACTAGACGCCCCTCTTCAAAAGGATGTACTATTTGGTGCAAATGCTGAGGAAGTATTACGAAAAATGGAGGAAAAAGCTAAATCAATGCAAACTGTGAAAGAATTTCTGCAGGTTCAACCACCACGCTTTAGTAGAAATTGGCCTTCCAAAACTGGTCCTTTCCTGCCACGGACAGACCCCAAAGAGGCAGATACAGGCGCCCGAGGGGCAGAGGACAACCACAAGGATCGACAGAGGCAGACAATGGCAAGCTCCTACACAAAGAGGTGGTGAGGACTACTCACAATCCTACAGAAAGCATATCCAATGACTTTCCCTTTGCAGGCCAACAGGTCTCAAATGGCAGCCCCTTAGGAGGAAAGCTGGCACTATTCTCAAAAATTGGCATGTTGTCACAAAGGACAAATGGATCCTGGACATTATAAACAGAGGCTACAAATTCCACTTTCATACCCTTCCAAAAATGAGAGGCATGCCAAAACTGCCACACAATCAAAGGGCAGAGGCACAAAAGCAAATTTCAGATCTTATAAACATGAAAGCTATTCAAGAGGTACCTACACACGAACAAGGTCAAGGTTTTTATTCCAGGCTATTTCTGGTGCCAAGGAAGGGAAAAGATTGGAGACCTATTTTGGATCTTTCCATCCTAAACACATTCCTACTCGTACCAAAATTCAAGATGCTCACTCTACAGCAACTTCTTCCCATGCTGGGCAAGGAGTCTTGGCTGGTAACATTGGACCTCAAGGAGGCATACCTGCATGTCCCAATCAGACAAAATTGCAGAAGATACCTCAGATTTCTTGCAGGTTCAACCCATTATCAATTCTCTGCATTGCCCTTTGGCTTATCTACTGCGCCCAGAGTATTCACGAAATGCCTGGCATCAGTAATTGCCTACTGCAGACTTCAAGGGATACAAATATACCCTTATTTGGACGACTGCCTGATCCAAGCGGACAGCAAGCACATTCTTCTGAAACATCTGGCTTATGTAATAATGTTATTAAATTCTCTGGGATACACAGTCAACAAAGAGAAATCAAGGCTAATACCCTCTCGAAATATAATTTTCCTGGGTGCCAGTTTGGACACAAACACCCAGATGGCCTACCTCACGCCAGAGAAGCAGGGGCAACTAATTCAATATTTCAAAACACTGGCAAATTGCACCAGGCTGACTGCAAGGAAAATCCTGCAGGCTCTGGGATTCAAGGCATCTTGCATCTTGCTAATCCCATGTGCAAAGCTGCATATGAGAAAACTACAATGGTACCTAAAAAACATATGGTCTCAACACAGCCACAGTTTGGAAACAATAATACCACTACTTCCATGTCTGCAAAAGGAATTTCTATGGTGGGCTCAAGCATGTCAAGCAAACACAGGTCTTCCATTCAGCAAGCCTCAAGCAAATCAAGTCATCACAATAGACGCCTCGGACTACGCCTGGGGGGCACACATGACAGACCGGTGCATTCAGGGCAAATGGTCCCAAAAAGAAAAGCACCTTCACATCAATCAAAAAGAAATGCTAGCAGTAATAAATGCTATTATAGCTTTCAAGGACCTTCTACAACCAGGTCAACAATTGATAAGAACGGACAACACCACAGTTATGTGGTACATAAACAAGCAGGGAACACATTCCTATCCCCTATGCAGACTGGCCATATCACTTTGGAACATGGCCATGGACTTACAAATGGAACTACAAGCACAGTACTTGCCAGGCAAGGAAAACACGCTGGCAGACAACCTAAGCAGGAATATGACAGATCCACACGAATGGATGTTGCATCCAAAAGTTTTTACAGAAATAATCCAAGAATGGGGAAGGCCAGACATAGATCTCTTTGCCTCCCACAAAAATCATCAATTGACAAAATTCTGCTCGAGGACCTTCCACCCAAAGGCCTGGAGAGTGGACGCTCTCTCTTTCAGCTGGACATCAATGACAGTTTATGCCTTCCCGCCTCTTCCTCTGCTGCCCAAAGTCCTATTGAAGACCAGAGCAGAGAGACCAAAGATGATCCTCATTGCTCCGGACTGGCCAAGGCAACACTGGTACCCACTCCTGAGGAGCCTGACTCATTCCCCTCCATGGACCCTGCCTCTAATGCCTCTTCTTCTGACTCAGCACAGCTTCAAAACTCTTCACAGTCAGCTAAAAACACGCAATCTAGCCGCATGGAAGATTCCTTAGCATCACAGCAGGCCCTACTCTCCAAGGAGGTGCAGGATGTCATTTTGGAGGCCAGAAGGCCATCAACTAGAAAAGCTTACTCCGCAAAATGGAAACGTTTTTGTGTCTGGAATGAGAAAAAGGGCCAGAACCCTGGAAAACTGAATTTACCTCAAATACTACAATATTTGGCTGAACTACTAAGCAGTGGACTTTCGTTCTTCTCCATCAAAATCCATGCCTCAGCCATTTCTGCAGAATACAACACTGATCCTCCTTTATTCTCTCACCCTCTTTTAAGACAGTTCCTCAGAGGGGCTAAGAATTTAAGACCTCCAAGGAAACAACCAATACCTGCTTGGGATCTAAATTTCATTCTGGAAAAAATGACTTTGCTTGCTTTTGAGCCAGCTGCTTCATCAGATTTGCAATATTTGTCCTGGAAAACAGCTTTCCTTCTGGCTATCACTTCAGCTCGTGGAGTTTCAGAACTACAGGCCCTCATGGCTGTCCAGCCTTTTATCATCTTCCATCAGGACAGAGTTTCATTACGAACCAACCCTTCCTTTATGCCTAAAGTGCTATCCAGGGTAGCTTTAAATCAGGCCATACATTTACCTACTTTTTATCCCAATCCTCAAAACAAATGGGAGAGATTACTACATTCCTTAGACATCCACAGGCAACTGCGTTATTATTTGGACAGAACAAAGCCTTTCAGAAAATCAGGACAGCTCTTTGTGGCCTATGCGGTAGGAGCTCCAGGAAAGCCAATTTCCAAGCAGACAATCTCAAAATGGATAGCCCACTGCATACGCTTTTGCTATTCCTTTCATGGCAAAACTGTTCCTACAGGCATTAGAACTCATTCCACCAGGGCCACAGCCACCTCTGCAGCCTTCCTCAGAGGAGTTCCTACCAAGGATATCTTGGAAGCAGCCACTTGGAGTTCTGTGCATACCTTCTCCAAACACTACAACCTACCATTATACTCCAAATCTAGAGCAGGCTTTGCCACTGCAGTCTTGCAGGGCATTTTGGCTCCTCCTAGTTCCACCTAGTGCCTACCACCCCTTTCTTAGCTTTGGGATTCTACCCATCTGTTATGACTGCAGCTGTATGCACGATGAACATAGTACAGTTTTGTACCTACCATAAATGTAGATGTTCGAGTGCTAATACAGCTGCAGTCCAGGTTTCCCTCCCTCCTTCCCCTCTAGGGGTATTCTTTTATGGTGTATTTGCTTGCAACTACTGTTTTTTGATTATATTGCATTGCATTACTTCATAATTTTATGTATTGCCTTCCTTCTGGGGGCACCTGACGTCTGGGGCAAGAAAAACTGAAGAACATGGCGTCGGCTGGTTCTTTTATACCCCTGTCGCACTGACGTCAGGGAAGAAGCGAAGACAACCGACGCCGGACCTAGACTTTGGAATTCGGCCGACCGAGGACCCGCCTGATGGCAGGAGAACCCATCTGTTATGACTGCAGCTGTGTTAGCACTCGAACATCTACATTTATGGTAGGTACAAAACTGTACTTTCTTTTACTGATAGATTACTTTCAGAATCTTCTTTGCCTTGGATATGAACTTTACAGTAGATATTTTCAGAGCTGCGGGTTACATGGCATCAGTGATTCCTATGGCTTCTTATGGTAGACTCCATAAGAGAAAGATTTAGTGGTATATGAAATCTCTCTGGACTACATTGCCATCCATTAGCCTTCCAAATTAATTTCTTGCCCTCATCAAGAAGGAACTTTTATTGTAGACCAACCAGATTTCACTCAGTCTAGGAGTGCTCTTTCTAATCTTTTTCCCCTTGCCAAGATTTGTTCACAGATGCCTCTGATCTGACATGTGGTGCTATTCATAGGTGATTACTATGCTAATAGCACAAGATCTATTGCAAGCCTAGCCAGTAATACCCAGGGTATGACATTATTATATCTTAATTTCCCAGATATGTAATGGGTAGTCCAGGTAGTGTTTTTATTTTGAGTGTTGGAACTCTAATGAGTCATTTTACAGATTGGCTCTGTCCATAACAGACATGGGCAGTACCCTAGGAGTGAATTTACAGTTTCCCCATCCATTTATCCAAATTCTTTTTGAAGAGCATGAGGGACGAGCGTAGTTTTACAAAGATGAGAAGTTTATTCCATAGATGAGGTAGCCTTTGGGCTACGAATCTGTCTCTCCAGCAAGTTCTGTTAGTCACAAATAAGGTTTAGGTCCATGGAACATTTAATTATTGTACAAGTGTTCTTGCGAATATGGAACATTTTCACCAAGGCTGGATCAGAGAATGCCTTGTAGGTCAGGCATACGTCACCTCTTAAACAGTATGAGACAGAGTAAAGGGATAGGAGCTTTAATTGGTCTGCATAGGATGTGTGTACATATGTTTTATGCTTATTTTTTTCAAGTGAGAATCCTCTGGGGCTGCTTCAGTTGGTATAAGTGCCTGGTTATGTACATACAGAAAGGAGCGTTGTACTCGGTTATGGACCTGATGAGGGCTGACTACGATGGCAAGGAGTATGTTCTCAAAAGGAATGAAGGGACCCACATCAGTATAAAAGAGGTGAAGGCACTTATTTTAGTTCTTCAGTCTCTACATTACCTGTGGACTCTGGGTCCTGTTTGGATCTTCACAGACAACACTACAGTTAATGTGATATTCAGCAAGTGTGTGTGTATGGGGATACCTAGTCTTGCCACTTTTGCAGGTTGGCATTCAAAGCTTAGGAAATAGCAGTTCAGCACAAAATTTTTCTCCAAAGTTTTATATATAGTGTAACGAAAGGAGATACTGCAAGCACAGCTAGCTGGAATTTTGTAAATAATTATATATGTAATTTGTGAATATCAGGCTAATTTATACAAATGCTTGTGTTACAAATGTATTATAACTGTATGTCATGTTTATGTCAAACTGCTTTGTACAGATGTTTTTTTTAAAGATATTTTGTAAAGTACTTGTGCTTAAAATGTATCCACAGTGTGCCCTACAGGAAAAGACTGTAACTGTTTAAAAGTATATGTTAAAAGAGGAAACTGGAGGGTTAACATCAGTCCAGCAAACTTTAGAAAAATATCAGAAAATGAATTACTTTATAGGCTACGCAATAAAGAGACTGTCTCTGAAGTTTTCAGTGCAGCTGCAGACACAAAGTCTGTACTTGGAAGCTTTCTGTATTGTCCTTTGAGTGAACTAATTGCTACTTTTGAAGCATGAAGGAATGCAATTGAGTTACGACTTCCAGCATCTGCCAAAGATCTGAGAAAAAGCCCTTGTCTGTATATTTTTTACAGGTAGATGCTAAATGCTGTTTTGGCTTGAGAACTAGAAGTCAGATGACCAGAAATGATGTGATTTTTCAGGCTGTCCCAGCAGTAATATTTTAGATATTATTTTGAGAGGTCTGTCAGTGAGACAGGGCATTCTGCATTCCGTCTTGGACCTGTCAACAACAACAAGAAAAACAGTCACCACATCTGCCTTGCTCTATTAGTAAGTTCTTAGGGTATAGTAATTCTCTTAGATACAGTCAGGAATATAGTGAAGCTTAGTTTAGATATTTTTCTTTATTTGTGTGAGCATGTACTGCAATGTTATTTTAAATGTTTCCTGTGGTTTTGAGCTCTGAAGTCACTGTGAATATGTACTTAGCATTGTCTTGTTGTTTTATTATTTATAATTAAACATATTTAAACCTTTCATTGTGGCTGATCTGTGTAGAGGTATTTAAGTTTTGAGAGTACTTGCATTTTAATTTGGTGACACTGTGTGAGCCACTCATAATAGCCTTGCTTTTTGTCAAACTACCATTTGTATTAATAGTAATACTACACAGTAAAATTAGTCACCCTTTGTTATGGGCCTTAAAGTAGCTGTTGAAGAGTGGACTGGTGGCAGTGGAAATTACCTTATAGTCTGGGCAGAAGGGGGCATAGCTAGTAAACCTGTGCCAGCCCTTACCATGTGTGTGTGTGTGTGTGTGTGTGTGTGTGTGTGTGTGTGCACTCACGTGTGTTAATCAATCCTCAAAGAGTGTGTGTCGGCCACTTGGGCAGGGACACGAAGCACTGGTTGGACAGAGAGGGTGCTGGGGGTCTTGGCCTGGTCACTCAGCTGAGATCTCAACTCTGTAGCTGTGCCAATGGGGGGAGTCTTACTTTGGATCTGGAGAAATAGGGAGAAACCAGCCCCGGACTGACTGTGGTCTCTGTTTGCTCTTAAGGGAAATTGCACTTGATGCAGAGAACTGCATCTGGAAATACTGTGTGTACCTGTTATCCTCCCAGTGAATGTCCCAGCACAGGTGCCAGTAGTGAGGATTGAGGCTCCTTGATTACTGGTCCAGTGGTGGATTATCATATATACCCTCATGGAAAAACTCTGTAGCAGACTTTTTGAGAAAATTCAGAGCAGATCCTCACAAATGTATGCTAAAAGGAGAAGTCTTCCTTGATGTTATCCATCAGTGGATACTCCACAGATAGATCTTTTTGCCTCCACACACAACAGACAGCTCAGCTCATTCAAGACTACCATATCCTCAAGTGTGAATAATGGATGTTATGACCTTTCCTTGGAAAAGGAGATTCCTTTATGTTTTCCCTACACTTCCTTTGATTCCAAAAGTTGTTCTAATGATTAAGAAGGACTAATCAAAATCTTGTTGGCAACTCCCTTTTGGCGCAGACAGCACTGATTTCTCTTCTTATTCATGTGGCAAAGGGCAATTATCACAAGTTACCTCGCAAGATGGACTTGCACAGAGCAAAAGGTTTTTAATTCTCCCCAGTCAACAGACTTTGAATCTGACTCTGTAGGTGATAGAATTTTAATTCTTTTTAGGCACCAGTTTTCTGAGTGCATGCTTACATTTTTACAGGAGGCTAGAAAACCAAATACAAGGAAATCTTGGTTGTCTAAATAAGTGTTTTTCCCTTTGGTGCTGAAGAAAGAATCGGGGCCCTTTTCAAAGGGGCATGCCTATCATTCTAGCTTAATTGGTGTGAATTGCTCAATGTTGGGTTGGCAGTTCTCTTCAATTAAAGCACGTCTGTCAGCTGCCTCTGTCTGCCTACCTCTGGATCTGCCACCTTCATCTTGATTTGAGGTCCCACAGTTTTGAAAGGCATCCTACATATTAGACCATCACAAAGGTCTAGCCTTCTTTTTTTGGACTTGAGCTAAGTCCCATAAAAGCTTAAATTAACCTTTTTGCGCCTGCTACCTCTGTTTCTGTTAAGTTTTGCACTTGGAAAAGAGTGTTGCTGGTGGCTTTGACTTCTGCTAAATGGCAGAGTTGCAGACCTTAATGGCTATTCCAAATTTGTTCATTTTCAGTAAGGATAGGGTTATTCCCCATTCTAATCCTTATTTTATGCCTAAGATTGTTAATGAGTTGTCCTTGAATCAGAACATCAATATGCCTACCTTTTTTTCTTCCCCTCAGAATAAAGTGGAGAAGATCGTAAATTCATTGGATGTGCACATGCAGCTCAGATTTTGCTCGGAGTAAGCCAAGTCTGACAGGATGTCTGATCAGCTTTTTGTTTCTTTTCAGGACACTACTTCAGGTGGTTCTATTTCCAAACACACTATTTCTAAAATTGGTTATCCAAGGCTTTCTCTTTTTATTACTCCTTTCATTGTTGGTAGCTTCTGGCTCCAGTTGAAATGCATTCTACTAGAGCTGCTGCTGCTTTACCAGCTTTCTTCAAGAGTCTGGATTCCAGATCTGGTCTTGAAACAGCTAATTGCTTGCTTTCTTTTTTCCTTTCACACTTTTGCAAAACATTACAAGATTGATATTTTCCTGGGACTAGAGCAGTATTTACTACATCAGTTTTGCTAGGTCATTTGGACCATAACCCTCTTCAGGCTTTCTCCTCCCTGCTTTTTGGACAGCTTTGAGAAGCTCTCATCAGTTAATAATATTGCAACAGTGATCATGGTAGGACACAGTACAGTTAAGTAAGAATTTACCATAACAGTAGATGGCTGACTGATCACTGTTACAGTATTATATCCTGCCCTCATTTTCCGTTCTTTTCTCTTTCTTGTTGGGCTTAGATGTGTTTTTTTCTTTTTTATTTGTACATGTGTATTTAGTTGTCTGTACTTCTGCGGCATGAAAGTCCTGAGGTGCATTGCATTCATACATTCATTCCCTTATGTACCTCTGGCTATGTTGGGTTGACATCATACATTGGCCATATGGCACAAGGTGAAGGCAACCTAGGCTTTGGTATACTATTTTACATACATCTATCCTTGGCAGGATACCTCATCAGTTAATGATACTGCATCACTGGTCAGTTAGACATCTACTGTCATGGTAAATCTTTACACAGATGCACTTTCTTGATTGTATACATTTTGTAAAGGCAAAAGGTGAGTGATTATAGCTGACACCAGATGTGATATAATTTCAATCTTAGAATGTTTTTTTTTTTTTGAGACTGACAAAATATTTGCAATAGACAAATACCACCTTCACTGCTTAGCCTGCAGGATGTTTTTGTAGATCTACTTGCATTACAGGATTTAAGCTTCTGAAGAAGCATGAAGGGAAAAAAGCTGCTACAGGGTGTGCCACTAGCTTTGCACTTATTACAGATTGTTAATATCTGAATGACTAGAAACAGAAACTAATAACTCAGTAAATAAGTACATGTTTCAGTATGTGAGACATTACACTAGTGTAGTTCAGCAACAGACAGCCCATTATGTACTTAACTTATTATTATTTTGAAGATATATGGCTATGCTGAGGTCTGTACTGGTACTTAGTTCACAGCTTCTTTGAAGACTTCTAAGGAAAAGAACTCTCACTGATCCCTTTGCTTTCATGTTTATGCATTTTCCCCTGCTGTGTATGCTTAGTTAATAACATGTGACTCTTCATAACTACCTCAAATTAAATAGTCCATTTTATCTATCTTGTCAAGAGGTTGCAGTCGTGATTGATTAATTTTCATTAGACTTCATCTTTTGTTTTTTAAGTATAGATTTGATGTTCTACGTGTTTCACTGTTGCAGTAATCACATTTGGGTTATCCTGCCAGGGGTAGCCCTCATTTGGCCCGAATACCAGAGGCTTAGTTTTTCTGCATCAGTTGCTGTCGCTGCAGGACTGACATCAGGTCGTCAGTGGTATAAAATCAGGCAGCCAACACCATTACATCAGTCTTTCTTGCTGAGGAGCCCGAAGCAGAAGCAGTTCGCACAAGTGCCGGTTGGCCACTACCTGTGTTTTCATTTCCAAATTGAAGTTGAAGTCTTCTAAAGCTAAGTACCCCGTTGGGGATCCTTTTTTCTTGATCTAACCGATGTCAGAAAAGGTTAACCATTGTCTTGCTTGTGGAAAACAAATACCACACAGAGACTTCCTTTACTGCGTCATCTGTTTAGGCCCTGACCACGACGTCCCTCTGTCGCTTTTGTGCTTTGTTCAATGCCAGAACTATAAGTCATCGGGCCCTTATTGTAGCTAGATATTTTCGCTGTCAGTCCTCGCATTCCGATATGGCTTTGGTAAGCCTTCTGACTACCGATCTTCTGAAAAAATGTAAGGATAAAGACAGAGACATACCGCACAGGTCCAGAACTGACGAAGACTTCCGCTAAGCTAGTCGTCAGCTCTCCGGTCCTCAGTGAGGCACTTTTGCAGCCCCTGATGCCCGCTTCTGTGGATTTTCCGGTATGCCGCAAGACTCTCCTTCGATTAAGGATCCTGCGGCTGTCTCTACCTTGGATGGGTCCGGGGACGCTGAGCAGGCACTGGCTTCCGAGGAAGTACTTCGCACTACCGATACTCGACACAAACTGACGACTTCTTTCACGTCTTTAGTTCTTTCTAAAACTATAGAGTTTCTAAAGCCCAGAGTATGAACTATGCCCAAATAAACGACGACCCAAGCTCAGGCACCTGCTTCCTTGCCTCAATATCAAATGCTTAAAATGGCGGAAGACCTTACTATGCTTATTAAGGGAAGCCAGGCTACCCCTTCCAAAAGAAAGAGACTTGTCCCCAGTAGTTTTATCTGAACAGGAGTCCGATGACTCTGATGCTTCTGAATATGAAGACATGCAACCCCGCTCTGCTTGTGAGGATTCTGATGCAGAAGAATCCATTCCTTCTGCCTCTCCTCCTGAGGATTTTTCATTTGGGGAAACCCTCCATACCTTAAGGGAGCATTTCCAATGGGAATGTCAAGACTATCCTCAGTCAAAAAAGAGACTCAGGGAATTCTTAGATTTACCACAACACAGACCTTTGGCCATTCCTGCTGTCCTGGATGTTGTAGATGATGTTTTTATGGAATCCAGTTTGACTCCTGCCACCCTTCCTCCTGCTCCCAGGAAACCTGACAGATACTACAGAGTCCTTGACTCTCACAAATTCCTTTTCAAAAATCCTACTGCTGACCCAGTGGTCATCTCTCGAGGACCTAAAGGAATTAAAGCAACCTCAGCTAAGAATCCCACCCCTTCAGACAGGAATTCCCGAGCTTTAGACAGACGGGGTAAAAAAGTATGCACCTCTGCTACTCTTGCTATTAGAGCGTTAAGTTGTCAGTTCCACATGATGAAATGTCATCAGCATACCATGGAACAATATCCTACTTTCCTGCTTGTGCAGAAAATAAAGAATTACAAGAGCTATTGCATTCTGCAAGTCAAGTTTCTAAGCACACCTTGCAATGTGGCTTTGACGCCCTAGACGCATCTTTGCAGGGCAGCAGTTACTGGTTCTGTCCGTAGAAGGCATGCTTGGCTTAAGGAACAGACCTTGCCAGACTATGTCAAATCCAAATTATTGGATGCACCATTGAACAAAGACAATTTATTTGGCACCAAGGCAGAAGAGGTCTTAAAAAGATGGAAGAAAAAGCTAAATCTATGCAGACAGTTAAATACTTCTTACAGATCCAGCCTCCGAGGTTCAGTAGGCATTGCCCCTCCAAGCACTGGTCCTTTCCTGCCCCCTCCAGGCCAGCTCAGCCCAGACCCAGGGGAAGCAGACCCCCCCAGACAGCAGCCATAGGGAATGCAAAGATCTAAGCAATGGAGTTCATCCTCTTCAAAACCAGGGAGTGCAAAGCCACCCCCTTATGGTAAGAACTCACAATGGCTTTACACCTCCACCCCCTACGTCTGCCCACCTGCTTGTAACCCTAGGAGGAAAACTCTCCTTCCATGCAAGCAACTGGGCCTGTATTACCAACGACCAGTGGGTTCTCTACATAGTGTCCCAAGGATGCAGATTTTATTTCCACACTCTGCCAACCCCAAAAGGGTTCCCAGATCTTCCTCCAAACCAGTGGGCAGAGGCCAAAAAGCAAGCCCTTTCCCTGCTCTCCATGAGGGCAATACAGCATGTTCCCGCAGAACAGATAGGCCAAGGTTTCTATTCCAGACTCTTCCTGGTACCCAGAAAAGAGGCCACCTGGTGCCCAATTCTCGATCTATCCATTCTAAACATCTTTGTGGTGATACCAAAATTCAAAATGCTTACCCTCCAGCAGCTTCTTCCTATGTTTTCTAAGGATGCTTGGTTAGCCACCCTAGACCTAAAAGAGGCCTTCCTACACATCCCAGTCAGGGAATCTTGCAGGAAATATCTATTTTTCAGGGCAGAATCTATGCACTTTCAGTTCTCTGCGCTTCCCTTTGGTTTATCTATTGCTCCCAGAGTTTTCACAAAATGCCTGGCTCCAACCATTGCTTTTTGCAGACAAACAAATATTCATATTTACCCCTACTCAGACGGTTGCCTGATTCAGACAGTCTGGAAAAGCTGTTGCAGCACCTGACCTTTGTAAAGGAACTACTGACCTCCCTGGGGTATACTATCAATGAAAATAAATCAAAACTAGTCCCCACACAAAAAATTGTATTCCTGGGAGCAAGCTTGGACACAGCATCCCAGATGGCATTCCTTACTCCAGAAAAACAAGCCTACCTGATAGGCTACTTCTGTCAACTAGTCACCAGAACCCAGTTATCCGCAAGGAAGATCCTGCAAGCTCTAGGGTTGATGGCCTTCTGCTTTCTACTCATTCCATATGCCAGACTGCATATGAGGAAACTACAATGGTGCCTAAAAAGTCTTTGGTGTCAACACTCTCAAGAACTGGAAACTATCACACCAATGATAGCTTATCTAAGGAAAGATTTCCTTTGGTGGGCAGTAGCATGCAACCACAACAAGGGACTTTCCGTCTCACAACCCCATGCCACCCAGACCCTCACCACAGACGCATCCGACTATGCCTGGGTTGCACACCTGAACGGCAGGTGCATTCAGGGCCATTGGAGCCCAAATCAAATACATCTGCACATCAACCAAAAAGAGATGCTAGCTGTTCAGAACACCCTGATAGCTTTCGGACCCCTACTTTCCCCGGGGCCTCTACAGACAACACCACAGTGAGGTGGTATATCAGCAAGCAGGGAGGGACTCGCACTTATCCTCTCTGTAGGCTCACCCATGACCCTTTGGCACACAGCCTCAGCCATGCAACTGCACCTGCTAGCACAATTCCTGCCAGGCTTCCTAAACTCTCTGGCAGACAACTTAAGCAGGAACCTGCTAGACCCACACAAATGGCAGATAGACCACAGAACCTTCACCCTTGTAACCCAGAAATGGGGCACCCCGAAGGTGGACCTATTTCCTCCCACTCCAATCATCAGCTCAGCAAATTCTGCACCAGGAAACCTCTCAGCAAGGCCTTGAAAGTGGATGCTCTGTCCTTCCAGTGGGTAAACCTCTCGGTCTATGCATATCCCCCTCTACCACTCATTTCAAGGGTACTGCTCAAAATAAGGGAGGAAAAACCGAGGGCAATCCTGATTGCACCAGACTGGCCATGTCAGCACTGTCACCCCTGCCACCATGGTACTTACCTCAGATTCCAACACTCCTGACCCAGAGGAAGGGTGGGAGATTGGCATAATGGTTAAGGTGTTTACCTTACAGACACAAGGTGCAGGGTTTGATTCTCACATGCGGTAAGTGGCTAGGCTTAAAATGGCCCACAAGGGCAGTTAGCCTAGTACTAACCTATGAACCTATGAATTCATGCATCCCCAATTTTAGACACTCAACCTGGCAGCCTGGCTTATTCCCTGACCTCTCCTCAAGCGGCCAGCCTAAGCAAACAAGTCCTAGATGTTATACGTGAGGCCAGATGCCTCGGCACTAAAAAATCCTATGCTGACAAGTGGAAAAGGTTTTGCTAAGGAGCCGGAATGGCACAGCCCTCCCTACCTCTCATCCTGGATTACCAAGCAGACCTCTACTACACAGGGGGTCTGCCCTTCTCTTCTATTAAAATTCATGCCTCTGCCATCTCTGCTGATACAGCACAGAGCCAACTTTCTTCTCACACCCGCTCATCAAACAGTTCCTAAGAGGGTCTAACAACTTAAGGACACTCCCAGAAGAGCTCCTACCCCAGCCTGGGACTTTAACTTTGTGTTGGAAAAGCTAACCTTACCCCCCTTTGAACCTGCAACTTCAGCAGAGTTAAAATTTCTCGGAAGACAGCCTTGCTTCTGGCCATCACTTCAGCTAGAAGAGTATCAGAGCTATAAGCACTCATGCCTGTAGAGCCCTTCCTAATTTTCCATGCTGACAGGGTCTTCCTCAGGACTAACCCATCCTTCATGCCTAACGTGATGTCCAGTGTGGCTCTCAACCAGTCCATTCATTTGCCCACCTTTTTCTCTAACCCACAAAACAAGGGGAAAAGGATTCTGCACTCTCTAGATGTGCACAGACAGCTCAGATTTATTTGGACAGGACCAAAGCTTTTAGAAAACCTGATCAATTGCTAGTCAGCTTCGCAGCAGGGGCAGAGGGCAAGACCATATCCAAACAAACAGTCTCCAAATGGATAGCACACTACATCCATTTTTGCTACAAACAGCACGGGAAACCGCCCCCAAAGGGGGTCAGGACACATTCCACCAGGGCTACCGCCACCTCTGCAGCTTTTCTCAGAGGGGTCCCCACCAGGGACATCCTGGAGGCTGCAACATGGACATCTGTTCATACCTTTACCAAGCATTACCACCTGCCTATCTTCTCCAAAACCAGGGCAAGCTTTGCTGCAGCAGTCTTGCAGGGCATCCTAGCCAGCCCCCAGTCTTCTTGACTGCCTCCACCATTTTCTTCAGCGTTGGGAATCAACCCAAATGTGATGACTGCAACAGTGAAACACGAAGACCATAGTACAGTTGTGTACACTTGCCATAAATGTAGATGTTCGAGTGTATTCACTGTTGCAGTCCTGGATGTTCATCGTGCATACAGCTGCAGTAATCACAGATGGGTTCTCTGCCGTCAGGCGGTCCCTCGGTCGGCCGAATTCCAAAGTCTTGGTCCGGCGTCGGTTGTTGTCGCTTTCTCTCCTGACCTCTTCTTTCCTACCAAGTCAGTTATTCCACTAGTTTTAAATTGTGACTCAGCTGAAATTGGGCACTGGTAAGTTGTACTTTCCCAGTAAATAAGTGCCAGTAAATGAATAAGTATTTGTGTGCAGTTACTTGTCAGAGGTGATGCCTTTCTGAGCAACAGAGGTATAATTTTACAATACATAGCCTCTTGTGAATTCTTTGGAGCTTAGAATCACTATGCCAGTTGCATGACTGTGCTAAGTGCTACCGGCCATGTAGCCATAATTAACTGTATTAGCAAATTGCACTTACCGTTAATACAATTTGCAGAGGGAGGGAGGCTTCAAATACAATTTGCAGAGGGAGGGAGGCTTCTGTCTTCATTGTCACCTGCCTTGGTAGTCTTGAAAGGTGAGACAGGTTAACCATCCTTACCCAAGGTATTAATGGAAAATGCTGTTTACAGATGTGGTTGCAGTGATGTGTAACATAACCTTCTTAAGTTATGCTGTCTGTTTACTGGGATACTTTATAGTAATGGTGTACCAGTTATTGACTTATTTGAGGTATTGAAAACTCTGTTGTATTTCCCCTCTCCTTCTATTCCTCAAGTTTGTGCGTGCAGTGTTTCTTTTGTTAACCTCAGTTCACAAATTTTCTGACAAATCCCCTGTATGTCATTGGTAGCCCTTCTTCAAACAGATTATAATCGCGTTCGTTTTTCAAGGAAATGTGACCTTAAGAACAACTCATGGTACTCGAAGATGGCTTTTACAGATTGATTGTAGAAAGGAGTTGTAACCTTCCATTTTCTTTGATTAGATTGTTTTTTTTTTTTTTTCAGGATTGGCTTAGATGTAAAACAGCTAAGCATGGTGTAATGCGCAATTTGTCAAAAGTCTTATTGGTTAATGACAATGCTCTGAGTGCCAGTCTCCTGTAGTCTAAAGTTCATCAGCTTCAGAGTTAATTATATTGAGTAGAAAGGGGTGTAGGGGCTACTGCCCCCTTGCACAGAGATGTGGGCGTTGAGAGGGAGATTTGCAGCTCATGAAAACATGGCTTTCATTTTGCTTCTTTGAAAACAAATTTTGAACAGATTGTTTCAGTCAAAAAAAAAATTTCAGCAAAAGTTTTTTGGCCAGATTTCCTTTCTGCCTGTTACGCCATAGCTATTTCAATACTTTCTTGTAATAATTTCTAGTTATGATTTGAAACAGTTACTCCACAATGTCACTATTTCCTTGACTGGTCTTGCTTGCTTTACTCCAGTGTGAGGGCTTCCTTTTTTTCTTCTAAAGTGCATTCCCCTGCATTAAGACTAAACTGTCATATATAGATTATTCCTACATATTTGCAATAATGTTTGCCAAGTCTGGAGAGATCTTTTGAAGATCTTCCTGTGTACTTACTTTGTTTCAGCTCGAACTACCATCTGCAAAAGAAAATGTTTCCTTCTTCCCTTTTTGCATGTGAGTTGTTATTTATACTGCAGAAGTGAGTATATGAGTAATGTATGTACGTACTGAGTTATGCATGCTGAATAAATGATGAAGGTGTAAACTTAGAATTAGTAAAGATGCAGTGGGATGTACGTCTTGTTACAGTGGTGGTGATTTGAGGTAGTATTCAGAACCAGCATTTGTAATTAAATTTAGTTAAACAGACTGTAAATCTCCATGAAGTTAATTATATATGTTTATCTGTTCCCTTTTAGGTGAAGCTTTTGATGAAGAAATGTCTTCAGAAAAAAAGGAACAGAGTTACAGAGAAAAGGTAATTTTATGTGTATATTCTGTGAACTGGTCCAGAAAAGTGAGACCCAAGTGTACACAACGGAATAGTGACATTTTATGTTTGGCAGTGTTATTGTATTACTTTCTACATTGTGTTTTGTGGCTGTCGTTTGTAAAATTAAGCATACATTACTATGTTTAGCATTAGATCACTGTTGCAGTAGCATAAACTATATAGGTGCTACACCACTGCTACCAGACAACTTTTCAAAGCTAAAGGGTACTCTCCACACACACACACTCATTGTCACGTGCTTAAGTGGAGCTCCTTATAAAGGACAGTCATAGCAGGAAAAGTACAGAGTTTTCTTGTTACCAAGGAGTGACTTCAGTGGGCCCAATGGAACTGTTGGTTGGCTAGTGATTATTAAAGGCTGGGTAGCGAAGTCTCCCTTTAAGGAAAACCTTACACTAAATTTATTTTTTGAGAAAAACTTCTTTTTATTCTGTGAAAATATGTTGTGTTTTGCCAGGAAACTGATTTAAAGTCTTGGACTTTCAACGCTTTTCAGAGGTACATTCTGTGTGAGCGCTCGTATGAAAAACTGTTTAAAACCCTCTGGGTCACAGGTGGGATACCAGACTTGACTCAAATGTTCTAAATTACCTCTGTTTTTTTTTTGCTGTAAATAAAAAGGAAATGGTTTCCTCCCTTTAACTGTGAAATTCTGTATTTGGATTAAATCCCCTTTGCTCAGCACATGCATTATGATTTGTTACAGTTGAATATTCTTCAATCCACAACACTTCCTCCTGTTTTAATTGCTTCATCTGCTTACATTTGGCATTTTACCTGACAGTCAACCACTTGTCTGTAAGCAGTCTGATAGGCGTTAGCAACCCTACATGAAGGCATGTGCTCCACCTTGTGAAACTGTATCCCCCATGAGTGCCCCATTCCCTGCAATATTACAAATTAAAAAAGTCTATCTGATGTTGTTAATCTTCTTCCCATTCATCACTGATGGGTTCAGTTCCGAGCCCTCGGAACTGAGTCGGCCTAATACCAAGCTCATGTACACCAAAAACTCTCACGCTAAGCTGCTACCCATAGTGTCCTTCTCCCAGTTACCTCAGATATCATTTGCCGCACAGTCATAGAGCAGCATTTCACCGAGCTCTCCAGCTAAGTGTCATATTTTATAAATATTTGTGTATTTTTTTTTTATTTTTTCCTAAGTTAATTAATTTCCTACCCTCTGTTATCTGTTTAGCTCTACCCATTGGGTATTTCTTATACCATCATTGGTACGCCCTCTCCTACCCTTGTGGTATCGTTTGATACCATCTTTGGTATCTTCTTCTCTTTTCTCACTTCCTTTAGTCAGTAGTTTGTTTGTTCATGTGTATGGATATGTCTGAAAAAAAAAAGGGACTTCAGGGTGTAAACATAGCACTTCCTGCAATGGCAAACTGCCTAACAGTGACTCGCACAACAATTGTGTATATTGTCTGTGGATTTCTCACCTCTCTGTGAAACCTCATTGTCAGATTTGCCTAAGTTTTAGTCAGCGGATGCTGAACGAGAGAAAAAAATAAACTGATTTTGAAAGGGCTGTTAGTCTCACCTTTCTTAGAGGCCCTTTCTGTGTCAGAGGTCTCAACCCCTCCAGTGAAGGACAAAAAACGTCCCCATTCAGATCCCCCTTCACCGGCTGGTGATAAGGGCACGTCCCATAAACACAAGGCCCACAAATCATCAACAGAGCACAGAAATTGCTTCATCGGCTCCGATTACAACTATTGCTTCTGTTCCAAGCTCTGCTCCAGTTGCTTCTTTATCCAGTGTCATAGATATTACAGAAACTTCATTGGTGCCACCTTCAGCACCAACCTCTACGGCACCAGTCCTATTTACAGTGACAACTACGGCTGTGACCTCACTTAGTTTCAGCACCGACTTCACCTTTTACTGCACCAAAGGTGGTTCTGACAATCCCTTTGAAACTGATAATAACCTAGACTTCGAGTGCCTCCTCAGCTCCGAGTGCCTTCTCGACGCCGCTGATTCCTCTATTACCTGTCTCCAAATTAGAGACTACGGTGCCGATAACTCAAACATCACGGACCCGGTACTTCCCTTCATTGGACCAGTTCTTAGGCCAGACATATAGCCCCTTTCTGGACTGGCCTGACTCCCCTTCAGCAGTGTCCATAAGGTCCACCAGGAGTCTTTCTGAATTCGATGTGGTACGCCTGCTGGACAAGCTGTTGGCAGCCAGAGGGATAACAAACGTTCCTAAGACTCATCCCCCTTCGGGGTTTGAATGTATTGCTCCCAGGACTCCAACTTAAATTCCTCCTTCGTATCCATTGGTTCCAAAGCCCATTGCTCCGATGTTCTTGGTCGAAACCCATTCCACGGCGCTGACAGTGACCCTCACTGAGGCTTTGAGGCCACCTCTTTGGGTTTTGGTTCCATCGGAACTGTCCCTTCCTCAGTCTCATGGTTGGAGGGCCGAATCCTTGGTTCTGAGCATGGTTCCAAGTTTTTTATCTGTTCCATCCTCGGATCTGGAGACAATGCCTGCCCCGATCTTGCTTGAGGCTGCATCCCCAGGAGCAGGTCTGGTGGAGCAGGGTGTGACCTCAAATCCGAGATTGTCCTACTCTGTTTCGGGCGGGCCTGCTTTCTGGGTGATGAAGAGGTGCTTGCTTCTGGAAGCGCTCCTCCTATGTCGGATCTCCTCCCTGCTCCCTCTGAGCTACAGCTACCACGGGCCACCTCCCCAGGACACCGAGAGCAGAAGCCACAGGAAACCCCATTTCAGGGTACTCTTCCTTCTGAGTCTTCCTCAGACATCCCCACTGAAGAACCTCCTCGGAAGAAGGATTGTAAGAGGAAACACCTTGACTCTCCTGAGGAGTCTCTCACAGAGGATACGGACTACGATGTTGGGGAGGGGTCCCCACAGTCACCCCTGACGATGTGTCCTTTGGAGACATCCTGGAAATATTGAAACAGAGGGGTGACTGGAAGCCCTCTAACCCTTCCTCGGAGAAGTCCGTCTTCCTGCAGGCTTTCCGCTCTTGGTCTTCTACTTCTTGGGTGACCTCACCTGCTGACAAGTTAGTCCAGCTCATCATGCAGCATGCGTGGAAGAACCCTGATTCTACTGAGGCCATTCCCAAGAGATCAGATAAGATTCTTTCCCCACCAGAGGAACACCCTCACTGGTCTAGAGGCTTGCCAGTAGACACTATGGTGGTGGCAGCGACCACTAAAAAGGACCTTGCAGAAGAAAGTCCTACTGTTCACCCGCCCAACAGAGAGTCTCTGGCTGTGGATAGACTAGGGAAGCGAGTTTTTGCTTCAGCAACCTTTGTAGTCAGGTCCCTGAACTACTTGGCGCATTTCATGAGACTCCAAAGAGATCTGATTTCTGAACTTTCTGGAGCCCTCGCAGTTTAAGTTTCTGACTGGGTACGAGACAAGTTTCCCTCTAAACTTGCCACCTTTGAGTCTATTCCAAACTTGTCCATGAGGTTGCTCTCCCACGCAACCGAAGGGGCAGCTAGAGCTGCGGGTACAGGCATAGTCACGAGGCGTCCTGCCTGGATGAGCATCTGTAACCTCACGGACTCCTTCAAGTCGTCCTTTTTGAATGCCCCTATTGAACCATCTTCCTTGTTTGGTTCTAAAGTAAAGGACACACTGACCAGTTGCGAGCAGGACAGAAAGACCTTGTCTGCCATTGGCCTACGTTTTTCCAAGCCCCAACGTTCTTTTTCCAGGAACCAGAGGAGTGGGAAAATATGGCACAAAAAATCTCAAGGTCCTTTCCGCAACGCACGTGGTGAGGATTCCCCTAGAGGCAGAGGGAGTTCCAATGGTGGAAGGTGCCCCTTTAGTGGTAGAGGGGATCCCCGAAATCAAGACTCCAGGAATAATTTCTCCGGATGGTCTTATCAACGCTCCTGAAGCGTTGCCCGATTGCTTTCCTCTGGAAGCAGTCTGGGCTCGTTTTTCTCTGCACCAAACTGCCTGGCACTCTTTCACAAAAGATCTGTGCATGCAGAGAATAATCTCCAGAGGCTATTACATTCCTCTAACATCACGTCCAAAACCTACAAAGCACCTTCCCGATGTTTCTCCCAGTCAAAGGGAAGAAGTGGCTTCAGAGATAAGAAAGCTGTGTCAAAAAAGAGTCATCCAACCAGTACCCCCAGACCAGTGCGGATCCGGTTTTTACTCGAGATTCTTTTTGATGCCAAAAAGACCGGGGACTGGAGACAAATTCTGGATCTCAGCCATCTAAACAAGTCAGTGGTTCAAACCAAATTCCGCATGGTCACTATTCAGTCCCTTCTCCCTTTTTTATTGGAGGATGTTTGGATGTGCTCGATAGACCTCCGGGATGCATATTACCACATCAAAATGGATAAACACTCCAGGAGTCTCCTTCGCTTCTGGCTAGGAGCCAATCATTACCAGTTCAGAGCCCTGCCATTCGGTCTCTCGACGGCCCCCAGAATGTTCATGAAATGCCTAGCAGTGGTGACAGCTCATCTGAGACGTCAAGGATTCCAGGTGTTTCCATATTTAGATGATTGGCTCCTTTCTGCCCCCACCAAGCGTCTCCTGACCATGGCCCTCTGTTACACACTCTCACTAGCGGAGTCTGTAGGCATCACAGTCCATTGGGAGAAATCCAATCTACAACTTACCCAACAGCTGGAATTTATAGGGGCAGTTTTCAATACTCAAACATGCCTGGTTTCTCTACCAGCTCAAGATCTCCTCTGGTGGATGAGGCCAGACGAAAAATTTTGGTGTCGCCCCTTCCCGACCCCACAACCCAATGCCACGGTGACCACGGATGCTTCCCTGATAGGGTGGGGGGGGCCATTTTCAGGGAAAGACCATCCAAGGCACGTGGTCCAGCTTTAGAG
The DNA here is from genome assembly GCF_019279795.1 of Protopterus annectens. Classification (NCBI taxonomy): domain Eukaryota; kingdom Metazoa; phylum Chordata; order Ceratodontiformes; family Protopteridae; genus Protopterus; species Protopterus annectens. The sequence continues at coordinate 87,813,927 of NC_056751.1, read as the reverse complement.
GCCAACCTGCATATCCGTGTTCTGGAGTCGAGAGCATTGCTGTTGGTGTTGCAGGCACTACATCCACTCCTTCCATCGGGAACGATTGCAATTTAGTCAGACAATATGTCAGTAGTCTGGTACATAAACAAACGAGGAGAAACCAAATCCTACCCCCTGTGTCAAGAGGCCATGAGAATTTGGCACTGGGCGATAGCTTCCAACCACTTTCTTATAGCAATGCATATCCTGGGGAGCTCCAACATGATTGCGGACAGGCTGAGCAGATGCATCCTCCTTCAACACGAGTGGAATTTTCAGCCGATGGGGCAAGCCTTGCTGTCATCTCTTCGCTTCCCCTTCGAACAACAAATGCAGCAGCTCCTTTGCCCTCTTTCCCCCAGAGGGGGAGTCCCTGAGAGACGCTTTGACTCATGATTGGCCCACGGGTCTCCTCTATGCTTATCCTCCAATTCCTTTGATACCCCTATTTTGAAGAAAGCAATTTGGTTGAAATGCAAGGTGATCCTCATTGCCCCATTCTGGCCTCGACAAGTGTGGTTCCCCTTCCTCCGGCCTCACCTGTTACAGCCTCCATGGATCCTGGACACTCATCCAGATTTAATTTCTCACCCCCAAGGGTTGACTCTCCCAAATCTATCCACTCTCAAGCTGACAGCTTGGTTTCTCCACTTCCGTTAGTCGCCAGGCAGGAAACCCTCTCCTCACCTGTTTGCGATATTATTCTGGCCTGCCATAAACATTCCACCAGAAAACTTTACAGAGATAAGTGAAAAGGTTTGCTCTCTGATCTAAAGAACAGATGCTAGACCCCCTCTCAGCTCCTGTCTCTGTTATACTTCAGTACCTTTTTGAGATTTTTGAGAATGGAGCATCAGCTTCTACCATTCGAGTCCACTTAGCAGCTATTTCCAATTTTCATTATGGTTTATCTTCACCCGCATATGCATCATAGCAGACCTCCAATCAGGTTTTAGCTGAAAATTAATACTTCACTTTATTCTGTTTTACAATGAATCCCAGCATGTCTATTACAGTTTAGTTTGCCAGATGTTTTTTTCAGTAAATGCAAATTTCAAGGGAAGAAAACTTTACTATTGCACATGCTGTCTGTTTTTATTGTTGAGTGTTTTGTTCATCTAATGGCCATCAGTGATTTGCTGTAACATTTTAAATTAAAGTTTTAACTGAAATCCAAATCACTGATTATTGTAAAGGCAAAAAAAGAAAATAGTATGTACACTGACATGTTTGAACCGTGTTTATTGCAATTTGGGATAGATGTTCAAGTAATGGGATAATGGGTGTGACTTGAAGGGGGGGGGTCCACTAACTACCCTGTCTGTGGCCCCATGTGATCATGATCCAATTCTGCTGTTATTCTTCAGAAACTGCATATGAATATTTTGCCTCTTGCATATGCCCTTTTTGTTTTTCTGTCTTTTAACCAGGTAAATGGACAAACCAGGTGCACTGTTTGGTTAAGTGACTTTGCTCAAAGTCTCATGGCAGGCAATTGGAGATAGAAAGAATAAAACCTAGTACCTTTGACTACAGGAAACTGCTTACTGAGAACTTAGAACCTTAATCCTCAGCACTAACTGCTAGCTAGACCTTCTGCAAGTTTTCATTTTCTGATAAGTCAGAGGTTTAGAGTCAGTCAATAATGCCAGTTAGAGTTTCATAGCTTTTGTTGTCGACATGTTTAGAAAATGCATGTTATGGTAAAACCTGTTATGTTAACTTTTTTAAGTGAAATACAGTAGTCTGCCTCTTCTCTCTCTCCAGTTTTATAAAACATCACAGACCTCATTATTATGCCTGGTCCCTCATTAACATTTTTTTTTCTGGTAAATCACTGAGGATTATTGTTGGTCAGTTATGCCAGTTATTAGTTTCATAGTTTCTTTTTGTTCAGAGAATATATGTGGAACATATTGCTCTGTTTAACATTTTAAGTGATTTGAAGCTGTCTGGCATTCATGCTAACAACTTGCTTCCTGTAGTCAAAGGTACAGATTTTGAATTCTTTCACCTCCATTTACCTTTTGTGCGACTTTCAGCAAGTCAGTTAACCAGACAGTGCTCTTGCGTTACTCTTGAAAAGGGACATTTAATCCAGTGGGCTGATCTGGTTAACAAATACATACCATTTGTCCCCCTTTGTCCCTTCATAATTTTGGCTTTGTCCAGAATTCTTGTGCAGAGAAATTGAGACTGTTTTAGTCTGTCGATTGTAAGATTTGTGAGTTTCTGGAAAATGGTGGCAGACTGTGGGCACTAAAAAATGGCAGGCAAATGAGTTTTAGAATTATATCTTTCAGAAAATGCCTGACAGTGCAAAGTTTATTATTATCACAGCTTTCTAAGTGTTTAACAGAAGTATTTAAGTTTCTTCTGATTCTTGAGCTAAGAAGTTGAGAGGGCAGAGGAGAGTTGCATCAAGCTGTGATACATTTCTGGGCCATTATGTATGAATTTATTCATTCACTGGATCTCAACCACTGAGGTAAGTTGTCATGTAAGTAGCTGTAAATGCTGTTCGTGTGTGTGTGTGTCTGTGTGCGTAGTTGTGGTGTAAAGGAAGAATTTGTAGTAAAAAGTAGCATCGTCATATGAGCCATATTCTGAGTATGATCTTGGTTTCCGTGTTTTGTTGAATGCTGACTGGGTGTTTATTATTTAGCTGTCAATAAACTGGACAGCATGAAGTCTGTGTTTAACAATATTCTGACTATGAGAACTTGTTTAATTTAGCCATTTTATGCAGGCACTTAAGTGTGAAATGCACTGAATTTGGGGTACATCAGTTTGTCTGGCACTTAATGCAATTGATTAGGACTATCATCTGTTAATGAGCTGCTTCCTGTAGTATAGGGTTTGATTCCCTGAGGCTTCTTTTGTCTTTGTTGTGACTCTGACCAAGTCACTTCACCAGACAGTACTTCTGGTCTACTCATCTAAAGGGACACTTATGTCCAGTGGGCTGTACCAGGCTGTTAACAGATGTATTACACACGTGTCTTCTGAATTATTACACACTTCACGTAACCACTAAGTCTGATGTTTTAAATTTTCATTCATTCCTCAACATGTGGTTTTGGATCTAATCCTCTGATCTGACTTGGCTCAGTACTGTAACTCTTGAGCTCCTCCTTTACCCCTAATGCTGTAGCACGCCCCTCCATAACTCAGATCTTGTTTGCCACCTTCATGTATGGATGTGGTTGCTGTCCACTGTTGAGCATTTAGAGAGTTATAAATGTTTTCTTGTGTCAGACCTTTCTCACTTTCTTGTATATTTCTATTTTAAACTTTGTATTTTTATATGAGGTAGCCTTCCTTATCCCTGAGCATTTTTCTCCTAGTATCTTGATACCATTGTTGATAGTTGTTCCTCAACAGTTTTTTCTACCATTTCCAATTCCTCAATTCAACAACACTGAACTGACTGCTGGACTACTAAAAATGAATAAACACAAGAATATCTGCATCATTGCCCTATATATCTCAACTGGTAACAATATCTCTACCCATGAAGATATTCTCCTATGGGTTTCTACTGAAATTAACTATGAAACTTACATTCTAAGAAATGCAAATATTAACTAGAATAAAGTCAATAGCCCCTCTCCCTCCCTATCCATTAATCTTTATAACTTTACTTAAATAATCCTCTTCATCACCCGACCTAACAAAATAAATCCCCCTGGATCCACTATTGACTGGATCCTAGTCTCTCCGATCCAGATACAATAACCAACTCTGGCACAATTCCTGACACCATTAGCAACCACCTTCCAGCTTTCATTCATCGCTCAACTAGCTCTTCCCCACACCAGCATCAGTACATTCTCCCTCGCAACCTCAGTAGCTTCAACCCCACAACTTTCTCAAACATTCTCAAACAAATGAACTGGCAAATTCTAAACACCCTTCCTCTTGACAGTGCTATAGACTACTTCAGCTCTGTCTTCCTAGACACTCTAAACTCCCTAGCCCCTCTAAGGAACAAAATGATAAAAACTAATACAGTCACTTGGTTATCTAAATATACAAAACAAGTTATGCACCAAAGGGACAAATTATGGAAGCTTTACCAAAACAATAAACTGCCCAATACCTTGCTCCAATACAAGCAGCTCCGTAACCTTGCAAAACAGCTAATCACCAAGGACAAAAAAATCCTACTATATCAAGCTCCAGTCCAATATCAATAAAAACCCCAAGCAATTCTGGAATTCAATAAACTCACTCCTCAATCCAGGCTCCAAGAATAATCCCTGTCCTGACCCAAGTAAATCTGACCTTGAACTAGGCTTTGAATTTAACTCATTTTTCATAGAAACTATTTCTGACCTGACCAAGACTTTTCCCAACAATAACCCACCAGCCCCTCACTCTTCCCCATCTAACTCCCCTAATAACCCTCCCCTTATGTTCGAGCTCAAACCTGTCTCTACTAACTTTATAAAAAGACTTCTGTCCAAACTTAAACCTTGCTCTAATGCTCCTGACAACATTCCTTCCGAAAATGTGCTGCTGATGGTATAGCTCTCCCAATCAGCATCATTAACAGATCTATAAAGGAATCTTACTTCCTGAAACTCTGGCGCTCAGCTTATATTCTTCCTCTTCATAAAGGAGGCAAAAACACCAGCATCTCAAACTTCCGCCCTATTTCTCAGCTCTCACCAATCTCCAAAATCCTAGAAAAGTGCATCCACCTCCAACTTATGCCTTTCCTGACCCAAAACAATCTACTTACACCTACCTAACATGGCTTCCGCCCAGGCCATAGTACTATAACCGCTCTACTCTCTTTCCTAGAAACTGTCAATCAAGCCCGAGATTCAGGACACTTGGTTTCTACTGTTTTGATTGATCTGTCTAAAGCATTCGATACTGTTTCCCACAAACACCTTCTCTATCATCTCTCTAACCTCCATCTCTCACCGAACACTTTATCCTGGTTCTCCAGTTACCTATCAGACAGATCTCAGGCAGTCAAATGGAAGACCTCCACCTCTTCCTTCTTACCTACCCCTACTGGTGTACCACAGGGATCCGTCCTTGGGACTATGCTTTTTAACATATTCATCAATAACTTTCACACTGCTATTCCTGATGCTAAAATCATTCAATACGCAGACAATTCAACCTTCGTCTGCTCTGCCTCAAACCTCTCTGAATTGCTGACTAAAACCCAAACTGCCTTTTCAACAACCGAAAACTGAATGCGCCAAAACTACCTCTCTCTCAATGCAAGTAAATCAAAAATTCGACTATTCCCTCCCACAAAGATTTTCTTCTACGACAAAAATGCTTTCAAAGTCCTTAGTCAAACCAACTCACCTATAGAAGTGGTTCCTTCTTCTAAATTACTTGGCTTTACTATTGACGAACAGCTCAAGTTTGATATCCATATTCAACAAAATATTAAGAAAACCACTTTCTCTCCAACTCTACTAGGCATACTCTGGCCACTTCTTATCTACTTCCTTCCTTATTATATGGAGTCCCTCTACTAAACAACCTGTCCTCCTCCTCTATCACCTCCAAACTAGAAAACTGCTAAAGTAAAATCTCTAAATTTGCCACCAAAACCAAAACTTCCACCATCATTGCCTTTACCCTACTATCCCTGAATTGGCTTGAACTCCCAAACTACCTCCAACTCGCCAATGCACACAGACTTGTATTTCACCCAACAAAATGTCCAGTTCTAACAAATATCCTTCCCCCTTACACCCCCAACAGAACTCTCAGATCTGAACATCAAAACTTAATTGCTATCCACAAACCTAAACGTCCTGGCCAACTTCTCCTCTCTTTCTCACAAAGCAAAAAATGGAGTTCTCTTCCTTCCACTCCAAGAACCATACCAAACTCAGAAAACTTCAAAACCCAGCTTTTCAAACACCTGTCCACCAAATGGAAATGTACCTGCCTTCACCCCACCTAATCATTCTAAGTATATGCCCCCAGGGGGTTCTCTCTCGGGTTCCTAAGCTCTCTATAACTCCCATAGCTATTTTCCTATGGGTGTATCTAAGCTCTCTGCAACTCTTACAGCTACTTATCACACAACTCAACTTTGTAAATATTTTAAATAGCATCTTACTTTAAATGTGTGCATGTAAAGTGTATCCACATTTACTAAAATGTATGTATGCAAAATGTTTCCACACCAAATACCTAAGACTGTTTGCTCAAATTAAACTGTATAACCCTTATGATCACCCGCAATGAATTTTGTTGACTGTGTGTGACATTGAATGTACTTATTTGTAACTGTTCTATATAATGTAACTTTTATACTTTTGTATCTTTTGTATCTAAACTGTATAATGTATCTTGGAGTTTTTCTCCCCGGGCCTCCACTGAAAGTGGGTCATTTGGGCCCAGTGGACTTCCCTGGTAATCAAACTGGAAATAAAAAAAATAAATAATGGTAATCCTTTCTACCATTGTTGGTAGTATTTTTCTTCCTTCCTAATAATAATTAAAATAAAATCTTTTCTGCCTTATTCTTTTTTACTGTTTATTAGTATAATGGCTGAAAAACCTTTGGGTTTCAAAAGTGCAAAGAGTGTGGGCACAAGATCCCTTTGTCTGATGCCCATGACACTATTCTATTGTCTGGGCCCTGCCCATTTGAAAACTCCCTTGTGAGATGTGTAAATCTTTTAATCCAATGGCTTTGGTTGATAGAATAAATTTATTTTGAGGGGACTTCTCCCTACAGTTTTTTCAGTCACTGGCTGGAACTCAGCCCGAAACTGCAGACCAAAAAGAGTCAAGAAAACAACTACCTGAACCATCTGGATCTTCCACTAATTCTTTGGATCTGAACAAGGAGCTGACCTGGAAGATTTCAAAATGGTGTGATCCAAAGACCAAATTCTATGATCCAACTGTTTCGGATACAAGGTCTGCATGTTCGGATCTGGTTCTTTCTGAGCCAAAAGAGCTCCCCTGTACCCGTTATGCATCCTTTCTGGATCACGTCCCAGTTCAGCTACCTTTCCCCTTCTAGATCTCCGTCTTTTAGCTTCTTCTTCCTGTTCTTTCTGGAGTCTTACAGAGGCAGGGCAGATATGGATAGCATGATGAGGAAGCTTCTCTCAGTGCAGATACAGATGGGAGTTCTCCCAGCTCCTACCCCTTCAGGTCAGGACACTGTTATTAATATCATTCCACACATTTTGATTTCTTTTGTGATCTGTCCTTTGGCTTCAGAGGCATTGGATCTTAGCCTTCTGGGACTGTCTATATAGGATCTGAAGATGGTTGTATTGTGGTTGTATCTTCGGATCCAATACCTTCTCTGAGTAGACCAGCTCTGAATGTGTGGGAGCTGGATGACTCTCGGAGCCGAAGTGCCTTTGTGGACTCTGAAGTGCTAGAGTAAACTCAGACACTGACAGAGCCATCTCTGCCCCTCAGGGCTTCAGCATTGGACAGCTTGGCTCCAGCTTCTGCCTTGGGTGGGCTGCCTTCTAGTCAGAGAGAGTCAATGGTCCAGAAGCATGTCTTCTCAGCTCTGTCTGCTTCATTCTCCCCTGGACATTCTGCCTTTGAGGTAGTAGAAAGAGTATTCTGTTCTAGAACCCCCCCCCTCGGATTTATTGTCTGGTTCCCAGATGTCTTTGTGTTGTCACCCTCATCACTCTACTCAACAGGGACAACCAGTCCAAAGTCTCCAGGCCACCCAGCCGGTATCCTTATACCTTCCTGTACTTCTCCGGAGCACTGCACCGAAGAAGTCCCTAGGAAGACAAAGTACAAGAGGAGGCACTTAAACTCCCCTGAGGAGTCCGTCACAGAAAATACTGATTTAAATTAAGTGGAGGGTCCCCAAGATTACCACCTGCTGATGTCTCCTTTGGAGACATTTTAGAAATTGTTAAGCAAAGAGGTGGTTGGTCTACCAATAACCCTTCCCAAGAGGAATCTGTATTCCTGAAGGCTTGTGGGTCTGGCCCATCTACTTCCCTCACGACTCCACCCGCCAACAAGCTTATTGAGTTGCTCTCTTGGTGGGTGTGGAAGGAATCTGATTCTGTTGAGCTGATCCCCAAGAGACCAGATAGGATTCTGGCACCACCACCAAGGGGAAAAGAGTTTTGGAGCAAAGGAGTACCAGTAGATGCCATGGTCATACAAGTGGCCACAAAGAAAGAACTCGTGGAGCTGAGTTCATGTGTTTATCCACCTAACATGGAATCTAGGGATTTGGACAGATTTGGGAAACATGTTTATGCTTCAGCAACTTTCAGACTTAGATCGCTGAACTGTTTGGTGCACTTCACCAGACTTCAGAGCGACTTGATTAACGAACTCTCCAAATCCCTCTCATGAGCAATAAATGCTGAGGCACAGACTTCTGTTGCATTACCATTGGCTACCTTCTAGTCCATTACCAATTTGTCCATGAGACTGATTTCACACGCAGCTGAAGGTAACTCTAGGGCAGCGAGGTTTAGGCATTTTCGACTTCTCAAAGAACCTTCCCTAAGTACCAAAGAAGTGGTCGGAAAATGTGGTTCAGAAAGTCCCAGGGCCTTTCCAGTAGCCACATGGAGATGGTTCCCCCGGGCTAGAGGGAGGAATCTAATGGAAGATAACATTTGCGTGGCAGAGGAGGCCCGCAGAACCAGGGGTCCAGAGATTCCTTCTACGATGGTCCCTATCAGTTTTCCTAAAAAGAGGCACAATTGTCCAACTCTAGTGGCAGTTGGGGATCGTCTAGCACTGTACCAGAGAGCCTGGCTAGACATTACAGAAGATACACGGGTGCAGAGTTGGGTGCCGGGCTGGCAACTCAACACCGTAAAACTCCACTGCCAATCATGAGCGGACAGGTGATCCGCTGTGGCGACCCCTAACCTGTCCCACAGGTTGGAGATCAAATGAAAAACAACTTCAGATAAAGAAGTTTTGTACTTGCCATAGTGTTCCATTTGAGTTGTTACTTTTTCATTTGTCTTCAACCTTCCCTCCCTCCATCCCCTTTCCAAAATCTTTTTTGGGACCTGACGGATATTGTTATGGACATCCCTGTAGCTGTTTGAGCTCCTGAAGTACTCTTTGTTCTATTCTGTTCAGGGTCCCATGTTTTTTTACCTTGTATGATGAACAATAGTTACCTTGTGAGTAGCAAACTCGATCTGAGGGATGAAGGGAGAGCAGGGCATTTTGGGTAGGGGAGGAGCTCAGATTTTTCAGATCCTAGAGGTGTGGTATACGGCCGAGTCTGATCCAATGTCTAATCCAAACCCATAGGTTGAAGACAAATGAAAAAGCAACAGCTCAGATGGAACATTATGGTAAGTACATAACTTCTTTTTTTTTTGGGTGGGGACAACAAAAAAAATTCATCCCTGTTTGGCAGCAGTATCCACAGTTCTTGAATTTGTCTTCAGTTTTTAATGAAGGGGCCAATTCATCAATAGTTAAAGTGCAGTTGGTGGCTATTTCTGATTTTCATGTCTGAGTTGACAGTTCTAACTTAGCTTCATCACGACTCTATAAGGCATTTATAAAAAGAACCTTTTTACTGAAATCTCCCTTTAAAGATACTACTCCACCATGGGATTTGAGTTTAGTGTTAGAAGCCCTGACTCAATCACCATTTAAACCAGACGCAAAACGTGAATTAAAGTTTTTAACTTGGAAAACAATATTTTTGGTAGCCATTAAATTGGCTAGGAGAGTTTCAGAACTGCAACATAACTCTTAACTGTACAGATTTTTGCCTCATATTTTTGGTTTGTTCTTCAAACAAATTTGTAGTTTGCTGGCAAATCAGTATGGATTGAAGTCCCTAAATAATGACATACATTTGAATTTCAGACCTAATATCTTTAAGGAAATTCATACTAACACAACTTCTGTTAATCTAGTAACTTTCTGAGTTTATAATAGCAATATTTAAAATCGGTCGTCACCCCCCCCCCCCACACATTATTTTAGGCTTTGTCCAGATTTCTTGCACTGAGAGGTTGAGAGGTTGAGAGGTGTGACTGCAAGCCTTATCTTTTAAACCTCCTTATTTGATTTTTCATAAAGATAAGAGTGTCCTTGCTAACCAATCCATCTTTTCTGTCTAAGGTGGTTTCAGGATCTAACATTAATCAATCTATCGACCTTCAAGTCTTCTTCCCAAATTTCTCCGTCAAAGGGGAGTATGTTTTACATTTGTTGGATGTTCACAGACAATATCTGCATAGAACTGACAAATTCAGAAAATCAGATTGATTATTCGTCTGCTTTTCAGAATCAAGCTTGGGAAAGCCAGTTACCAAAATAACTTTAGCTAGTTGGCAAACTGATTGCATTTCCTTTGCCTTCAAAAAGTTGGGTTTAGCCCATCGAAAACTGTTGAGAGCTCATTGATCCAGATCCACGGCGGCTACTTCAGTATTTCTGTCCAGATATTCCATGGATGAGATTTGTGCTGCAGCCAGTTGGGCTAATCATTATACCTGTATTGCTCATAACAAAGTTGATCTGGTCTCTAGAGGAAGAGCAGCCTTTGGCTCAACAGAACTCAGGAATATCCTTTTTTGGTGTCCACCTGGGATTCAGATAGCTGGGGACCCTCTCACATGTTGAGGAATGAATAAAAATTGATGATAACTTATATAGAAATTACGTATTCGCAATAATGTTTGTCTGTGTTGTCCATTTTTATACTTACTCAGCTAGCCCCCCACCCCCCAACTTCCTACCTTTCTTGTTTGACCTCTGGAAGAGCTAGAGGATAGTGGAGGAATCAAAAGATGTTCTTCGTGTTTCACTGTTGCAGTCATCACATTTGAGTTATCTGCTTTCAGTAGCCCTCAGTTGGCCTGACTAACAAAGTCTTGGGTTCTGCTTCAGTTGCTGTCCCTTCTTCTGTGACGTCAGGTCATCAGGGGTAAAAAACACGCAGCTGTCGCCATTACATAAGTCTTTCTTGCCGTGTGATGCCCGAAGCAGAAGCAGTTCGCAAGTGCCGGTCGGCCGACTCCTGAAATTTTCGTTTTCGAATTTCAGAACCAAAGTCTTCAACTAAAAGCTAAGTACTCCATTGGGGAAACTTTTTCTTGCTCTAAACCGATGTCAGTAAAAGTAAATAATTGCATCATGTGTGGAAAGCAAATACCTCATAAGGATTTTCATTCGTACTGTATTCCTTGCCTAGGCCCTGACCACAACGTACCTCGCTGTCGGTTTTGTGCCTTATTTAAACCACGGACTATCCGTCGTCGGTATAGTATGGTTTTTCGCCTCTAAATATTTTGGTGCTCGGTTCAATTATCCTGATATGTCTTCGGTAAGCCATCCGACTACCGCTATTCCGAAAAAAATGCAAAGATAAAGACAGAGACAGCCCGCCTAGGTCCAAAGCTGCTGATAACGCTTCTCCTACGCCAGTCGCCAGTTCGCCGGTACTCAGTGAGGCGCTTTCGCAGCCCCTGATACCCACTACTTCAGATTCGCAGGCCTCTACTGAGACCCATTCGGAGTCAGGTATGCCACGAGATGCTTCAACTGTGGAACCTGCGGATGTCTCTACCTTGGATGGGTCCGGAGCCGCTGTGCAGGCACCGGCTTCTGAGGATGTATTCAGGCCTACTGACTTGCATATTAAACCGACTCCCATCTTCTTCTTCAAGGCCTAAAACTCGAACCATGCCTAAAAAACTGACGCCCACACCGCATGGTCAGGCCTCTATGCCTAAAAAACAAATGATAAGAATGGCTGAAGAACTTATTACTTTAATCAGGGGAAGCCAGCCTTCCCACTCTAAGACCTAGGACTGAGTTTGCTTATGATACTTCTGACCAGGATTGTGAATTTTCTGTTTCCTCTGATGCTGAGGACTCTATTCCCTCTGCTTCCCCCCAGAGGATTTCTCTTTTGGGTGAAACCTTGCATACTCTCTGGGAGCATTTTCATTGGGAAAGTCAGGATTTCTGTGATTCTAAAAAGAGGCTTAGGGATTTCTTACTCCTGCCCCAGCACAGGCCTTTAGCCATACCTCCTGTACTAGACATTGTTGATGATGTCTTTTCGGACTCTAACTTGGCCCCTGACTCTTTACCTCCTGCACTCAGAAAACCTGATAGATATTACAGGGTCCCTGACTCCCACAAGTTCCTTTTTAAAAATCCTACTATGGATCCAGAGACCATTTCACGGGGACCCAAGGGCATTAAATCTACTACTGCCAAAAATCCTACCCCCTGTGATAGAGACTCCAGGGCATTGGATAGATGGGGTAAGAAGGTATACATTTCTGCAACTTTGGCCGTTAGGGCCTTAAACTGCCAGTTTCATATGTTAAAGTATCAGCAGCATATTACTGGATTACTTAAATGGAAAATTATGTTGATTCCTGATTGTGCTGAAAATAAGGATTTACAGGATTTACTGCATTCAGCTGAACAAGTTGTAAAACATACCTTGCAGTGTGGTTTTGATTCACTAGATGTATCTTGCAGGGCTGCTGTAACTGGGTCTGTACTTAGAAGGCATGCTTGGCTTAAAGAGCAATCCTTGCCAGATCATGTTAAAGCAAAATTACTGGATGCTCCCTTAAACCAGGACCACCTGTTTGGCAACAATGCAGAAGAAGTTCTTAAAAAGATGGATGAAAAAGCTAAATCTATGCAAACTGTTAAAGATTTTTTACAAGTACAACTTCCAAGGTTTAGTAGGCATTGGCCTTCCAAGAATTGGTCCTTTCCTGCCTCTTCCAGACCTTCTCAGTCCAAACCCAGATCCAGCAGAGCTCCCAGGCTTCAGTCCCAGGGTATGCACAGGACTAAGCAGTGAGGGGCCTCCACTTCCAAAGCTGGGAGTAATGAAACTCCCCCTATGGTAAACTGTCTCAATGACTTCTTTTTAAAACTTCCAAGCACTTCTCAACTGACTGCCCCTTTGGGGGGAAAGATTGCTCTTCATGCAAAGAACTGGGAACTCATTACTCAGGACAAATGGGATGTTCTTTGTGTTTCACTGTTGCAATCATTATCTGCTTGCAGTAGCCCTCAGTTGGCCTGATTAACAAAGTCTTGGGTCCTACGTCGGTTGCTGTCTCCTCTTCCATGATGTCAGGTCGTCAGGGGTATAAAACATGCAGCTGACGTCATTATATCAGTCTTTCTTGCCGTGCGGTGCCCAAAGCAGAAGCAGTTCGCAAGTGCCAGTCGCCCGAGTCCTGATATTTTTGTTTTTGAGTTTCAGAACCGAAGTCTTCAACTAAAAGCTAAGTACCCCATTGGGGAAACTTTTTCTTGCTCTAAACCAATGTCAGTAAAAGTAAATAACTGCATTTCTTGTGGAAAGCAAATACCTCGTAATGATTTTCATTCGTACTGTATTCCTTGCCTAGGCCCTGACCTCGACGTACCTCACTGTCGGTTTTGTGCCTCATTTAAACCACAAACTATCCGTCATCAGTATATTTTTTTCGCTTCTAAATATTTTGGTGCTCGGTTTAATTATCCCAATATGTCTTCAGTAAGCCATCCGACTACCATCATTCCGAAAAAATGCAAAGATAAAGACAGAGACAGGCCGCCGAGGCACCGGTACTCAGTGAGGCGCTTTCGCAGCCCCTGATTACCCACTGCTTAAGATTCGCAGGCCTCTACTGAGACCCATTCGAAGTACGGTATGCCGTGAGATGCTTCAACTGTGGAACCTGCGGATGTCTCTACTTTGGATGGGTCCGGAGCCGCTGTGCAGGCACCAGCTTCTGAGGGTGTGTTCAAGCCTGCTGACTTGCGTATTAAACTGACACCATCTTCTTCTTCAAGGCCTAAAACTCGAACCATGCCTAAAAAAACTGACGCCCAGACCGCATGGTCAGGCCTCTATGTCTAAAAAAACAAATGATAAGAATGTCTGAAGACCTTATTACTTTAATCAGGGGAAGCCAGCCTTCCCCCTCTAAGAGACCTAGGACTGAGTTTGCTTATGATACTTCTGACCAGGATTGTGAATTTTCTGTTTCCTCTGATGACCAGGATTTACCCTTATCTACATATGAGAATTCTGATGCTGAGGACTCTATTCCCTCTGCTTCTCCCCCAGAGAATTTCTCTTTTGGGTGAAACCTTGCATACTCTCTGGGAGCATTTTCATTCGGAAAGTCAGGATTTCTCTTATCCTAAAAATAGACTTAGGGATTTCTTACTCCTGCCCCAGCACAGGCCTTTAGCCATACCTGCTGTACTAGACATTGTTGATTATGCTTTTTTGGAATCTAGCTTGGCCCCTGACTCTCTACCTCCTGCTCCCAGAAAACCTGATAGATATTACAGGGTCCCTGATTCTCACAAGTTCCTTTTTAAAAATCCTACTGCGGATCCAGAGACCATTTCACAGGGACCCAAGGGCATTAAAGCTACTACTGCCAAAAATCCTTCCCCCTCTGATAGAGACTCCAGGGCGCTGGATAGATGGGGTAAGAAGGTATACACTTCTGCAACTTTGGCCATTAGGGCCTTAAACTGTCATTTTCATATGTTAAAGTATCAGCAGCATATTATTGGATTGCTTAAACAGAAAATGATGTTGATTCCTGATTGTGCTGAAAATAAGGATTTACTACATTCAGCTGAACAAGTTGAAAAACATACTTTGCAATGTGGTTTTGATTCACTAGAAGCATCTTGCAGGGCTGCTGTAACTGGGTCTGTACTTAGAAGGCATGCTTGGCTTAAGGAGCAATCCTTGCCAGATCATGTTAAAGCGAAATTACTGGATGCTCCCTTAAACCAGGACCGCCTGTTTTGACAACAAGGCAGAAGAAGTTCTTAAAAAGATGGAGGAAAAAGCTAAATCTAGGCAAACTGTTAAAGATTTTTTACAAGTACAACTTCCAAGGTTTAGTAGGCATTGGTCTTCCAAGAATTGGTTCTTTCCTGCCTCTTCCAGACCTTCTCAGGACAAACCCAGATCCAGCAGAGCTCCCAGGCTTCAGTCCCAGGGTGCGCACAGGCCTAAGCAGTGGGGGGCCTCCACTTCCAAATCTAGGAGTAATAAAACTCCCCCCTATGGTAAACTGTCTCAATGACTTCTTTTTAAAACTTCCAAGAACTTTGAACTGACTGCCCCTTTGGGGAAAGATTGCTCTTCATGCAAAGAACTGGGAACTCATTACCCAGGACAAATGGGTTTTAAATATAGTATCCCAGGGATACAGATTTCACTTCCACACATTACCAACACCAAGCGGGTGGCCGGATCTACCCCCAAATCATTGGGCAGAGGCCTAAAAGCAAGTACTTTCTCTCTTAAGCATGGGGGCTATTCAGTTGGTAGCAGAAGAGGAAAAGGGACAAGGTTTCTACTCGAGACTTTTCCTGGTACCCAGAAAGGACAATTCATGGCGTCCTATCCTAGACCTGTCTACTCTAAACACCTTTTTGGTGATTCCAAAATTCAAGATGCTGACTCTTCACCAGTTGCTACCTATGCTAGGCAAAGACGCCTGGTTGGCAACACTAGATTTAAAGGAAGCATACCTGCACATCCCAGTCAGGGAATCTTGCAGAATATACCTATGCTTCAAAACAGGCTAAACGCACTATCAGTTCTCTGCACTGCCCTTTGGCTTATCTACTGCGCCCAGGGTATTCACAAAGTGCCTAGCTCCAGTCATTGCATTTTGCAGGCAAAGAAATATTCAAATATACCCATACCTGGACAATTGTCTAATTCAGGCAGAAAGCCAGGACATACTTTTGAATCATCTGGCCTTTGTACAGAGGGTGCTAACTTGTCTGGGGTACACCATAAACAAAATGATATCACACCTGGTACCCTGTCAACAAATTATATTCCTGGGAGCAAGCTTGAATACAACTTCCCAGATGGCTTTCCTCACGCCAGAGAAAGAAATTCATTTGACAACCTACTTCAAACAAGTGGCCACAAAAACCCTGCTGTCTGCAAGGCAAATACTACAAGTATTAGGGTTCATGGCCTTCTGCATTCTTCTAATTCCATATGCAAGACTGCATATGAGGAAACTACAATGGTATCCAAAAAGCCTATGGAGTCAACATTCTCACAGCCTAGAAACAATGATTCCTGTCATACCTTGCCTACGCCTAGAGTTCCTTTGGTGGGCAGAGGCCTGCCACCAAGACAAGGGACTACCATTCACACTACCCCCTGCCGCCCAAACCCTAACAACATACGCATCAGACTACGCATGGGGGGCTCACCTGGCAGGGAAGTGCATTCAGGGCAAATGGAACCCAAGTCAAATGCACCTACATATCAATCAAAAAGAAATGTTAGCTGTACAGAATGCTCTGACAGCCTTCAAGGACCACATTCTTCCAGGACAATTAATGGTAAAGACGGACAACACCACGGTTATGTGGTACATAAACAAGCAGGGGGGGTACACATTCTTACCCTCTCTGCAGACTAGCCATGGCATTGTGGAACACAACCCTGAGCTACCAAGTGCATCTACAAGCTCAATTCCTGCCAGGAAAACTAAACACACTGGCAGACGAACTAAGCAGAAACCTCATGTACCCACATGAGTGGAAACTGAAACCAAGGAATTTTAACATGTTGACAAGCAAATGGGGGAGCCCAGATATAGACCTGTTAGCCTCCTCCCAGAACTATCAATTGGACAAATTTTGCACAAGGACGCCCCACAAACAAGCTTGGAAAGTGGATGCTCTGTCCTTCATCTGTTTATGCCTTTCCTCCTCTGCCTCTGCTCTCCAAAGTACTACTAAAGATCAAATAAGACAAGCCAATGACAATTTCGATTGCACCAGACTGGCCACGCCAACACTGGTGTACCCCCTCTTGCGCAGTGTGTCACTGCTGGCCCCATGGCACCTGCCTCAGACTCCTACCCTATTGTCTCAGCAGGAGAACCAGATTCTGCACCCTCAGCTTCACACACTGAACCTAGCAGCCTGGCTAATTACCTAATCTCTCTTTTACCATCCCTCAGTAAACCAGTGATGGATATCATTGTAGAGGCAAGGAGGTCTAGTACTAGAAAATCTTATGCTGACAAATGGAAAAGATTCTGTGCCTGGAACCAATCTCAAGGGATGAGCACAGCAGTGCCAAATTTACCTCAGATTTTACAGTACTTCTTCACAAGGGCCTGTCTTTCTCTTCCATCAAAATGCACGCCTCCGCAGTTTCAGCTCATTAAAACACAGAACCTCCCCTCTTCCCTCATCCACTGCTCAAGCAGTTCCTCAGAGGGGCCAAAACTTTACGACCACCCAGGAGAGCTCCAACTCCAGCCTGGGACCTTAATTTTGTATTGGATAAACTCACTCTTCCTTTTTTCGAGCCAGCTGCTACTGCAGACTTAAAATTCCTTTCTTGAAACACAGCTTTCCTTTTAGCAATCACGTCAGCAAGAAGGGTATCTGAATTACAGGCCCTTATGGCAGTGGAACCTTTCATCATCTTTCATGCGGACAGGGTGTCCCTCAGGACCAATCCCTCCTTTCATGCCCATGGTGGTATCCAGTGTGGCCCTTAATCAGTCAATTCATTTGCCAACCTTCTTTCCTAATCCACAGAACAAAGAGGAATGGATACTGCACTCCTTAGATGTGCACAGACAACTTAGATTCTTCTTGGACAGGACTAAATCTCAAAGGAAATATGAACAACTGCTGGTGGCATTTGCTGCAAGGGCAGAGGGGAAGGCTATTTCAAAGCAAACCATTTCCAAATGGATAGGCCATTGCATTCATTTCTGCTACAAGCACCATGGAAAACCTATCACATAGGGGATCAGACCCCACTCAACCAGGGCTGCATCTACCTCTACAGCCTTTCTCAGAGGCATCCCTACCAGGGACATCCTAGAAGCTGCTACCTGGAGTTCTGAACATACTTTCACCAAGCATTAGCATCTGCCAGTTTTCTCTAAATCCAGAGCTGGCTTTGCCACTGCAGTCTTGCAGGTCCTTATAGCTGGTCCTAATGCTATCTAAATTATTCCTCCCATCCTTAGCTTTGGGAATCTACCCAAATGTGATGACTGCAACAGTGAAACACAAAGAACATAGTTGCATACACTTAACATAAATGTAGATGTTCGAGTGTATTCAGTGTTGCAGTCCTGCTTACCCTCCCTCCAGCTCCCTAACTTCTTTTGGCTATGCCTCTACTCTCCTTTACTATGCTCAAAAGCTTTTTGGTGTATTTGCTTTTTTGTTGGAAGTATATCCTTGTTTGTTTATAGATTTAATTGCTTCCCATTAGGGGGGCACCTGGCATCTGGGGCAAGAAAAACTGATGTAATGATGTTGGCTGCATGTTTTATACTCCTGACAACCTGACGTCACGGAAGAAGGGACAACAACTGACGCAGGACCCAAGACTTTGTTAATCAGACTGACTGACGGCTACTGCAAGCAGATAACCCAAATGTGATGACTGCAACAGTGAATACACTTGAACATCTACATTTATGGTAAGTGTACACAACTGTACATGTTAAGTTGTCTATCTCGCCTTCATTCTTGCTGGATGGGTTCGGAGCCGACCTCACTCGGCCACTCTAAAAGCTCGAGAGTTGGTTCCACCGGCTCGAGGCTCCCCTTATATCCCACAATGCTAGGCGAGAGTTACCTCAGATCTCGTTTGCCACGCTCGAGGTTGGTTTTCTACCGGTTCTTGGTAAGTGACTTTTCTTGTGTAATTTAGTCTTTCAAAACCCTTTAATTTTAATATATTTACTTATTTCCTTAGTTTAGAGAAATTCTTATCCCTTCCAAAAAATTTCGTTTTTCCCTTAAGAACCTTAGGTTCTTCCTCGCCTACAGGCTTTTTCTCTTCCCTAGTGGAGTGTGTGTGTATTATTTTATTCTAAAAATCCTAGTTAGTGATTTTTATTATAATTTAACCTGACAGGGTGTAATTAGTGTGTTTGTGTGTGTGTTTGTTTACACCTGTTAAAATGTCTAAAGAAGCAAAGGTCTCCGGATTCAAGAAGTGTGATGCGTGCTGTCAGAAAATGTCTCTGACAGACGCTCACACTCTGCAGGACTCCTGTGCTGTGTGCCATGGCTTCAGCCCCAGGGTCCTGCAGGAAAGAAAAAATAAATTGATACTAAGAGGCTTGCTTAAGCCAGAGGATTCCCTATCTGTGTCAACAGGGAAGCCCTCTAAGGCATCTAGGTCTTCGGCTCCGACTACTGAGCCGAGACCTAAGGTTTCTCAACCTCTGCCTTTATCGGCTCCGGCTGGAGCCGATAAGTCTCAGTCCACAGTTTCTCGCCGTCCTCCCGGCTCCGGGGAGGCAGGTAATAGATTCCGTGTCGGCTCCGACCAAACCTTCGGAGCCGACAACTAGGAAGAGGTCCAGGTCACCATCTCTTGGCTCCGTTCATTCGGCTCCAGGATCTCCCCTGCTGTCTGAACGGAGCCAAAGATCTCACTCCTCTAGGTCATCGAGGCTGTCGGATCATGACCTTCAGAGGGTAGTGAGCACTTCTTAAGTCGAGGCACTGGCCCAGATGCTTCAGAGCCCGACTCATCAGTCGATGCCTGCCCGGTCCAGCAACATATTCCTCCTTCGACTCTCTTGAGCTCGGAGCCGGGTGTCCGAACCGAGACTGTGATAGCGTCGGAGCGATACACATTCTTTCGGTTCCGTCCGCTCCGTTTTCTTCCTTGGAAGAATCTCGACCCTTGTCCGACCCTCTCCCTCTCGGCTGGTGAGTTCAGCTCCGCATCGGCCTCAGAGCCATCACTGTCGGTGCCGAGGGGGGGACCTCTGGCTCTGCCTGACAGGGGTGCATTCGAGGTCATGCGGAGTGTGTTAGAGCCTGGCTCTACTCCACAGTCGGCACGGTGCCTCAGGCTAAGTCGACTCACTCCCTCATCCCGGACCGCAGAGAGCCAGCTCCTCAGGAACCCCTGTGGGATTTCATCCTCTTCGAGGCCTCTCCTGATTTGGCAGAAGAGCCTCGGAAGAGGAAGTGTAAGAGGAAACACATTGACTCACCTGAGTCCATCACATCAGACACAGATTTGGATGATTCTGAGGGTTCCCCCCGTTCCCCTTCTGAAGATGTCTCATTTGCAGACATTCTGGAGATCCTGAAACAGAGGGATTGGCCCTCAACCCAATCTGTGTATCTTGAGGCGTTTGGCTCGCCCTTCCACCTCCTGGGTGTCCGACCCCTCATGCAGGTGGTTGCTAAGAAGGCATGGACGGCTCCTGATTCAGTGGACCCCACTCCCAGGAGACCCTCCAAGTTCATAACAGCTCCAGCAGACAAACAGTTTTTAACAAAAGGAGTTTCTGTGGATGCTATGGTGGTAGCTGCTGCCACTAAGAAGGAGCTAGCTGATCCTTCAGTACCTGTCCATCCACCTAACAAGGAATCTAGGTCCATGGACAGGTACGGAAGCGGATGTTCTCGTCAGCGACATTTACCATGCTGAACTACCTGTGCCATTTCTTCAAAGGGACTTGATCAAGGCGAGTGAAATGTTAGAGACCCTACAGCTGCGGGTTTCCAAGATAAGATGAACACGCAGCTGGCTACCCTTAACTCCATAACCAACTCCTCCATGCTCTCTCTCTTGGCGGCTGATGGAGCAGCAGAGCCGCAGGGACAGGTGTGGCCTTATGTAGGCATGCCTGGATGCGGCTATGCAATGGACCCCTTCAAGACGTCTTTCACGAACTCCCGTTTGATGGATCATCCCTCTTTGGTCCTCAAGTGAAAGAAACCTTGACTAGGTGCGAGACTGATGGCAAGACCCTTTCTGCCGCCGGAGTCCGTTTTCTACTCCTTCCAGGCCTTACCCCAAAGGCCAGAAAGGTGGAAAGATGTGGTTCCGTAAACAATCTCAAGAGGCAGAGGCGGGAATAACAATGGTAGATGTCGCCTAGGGGCAGGGGGTCCGCAGAACCAGGAAGCCTTCCTGACAAGCCCTTTCAGCATCCCTGAGGTGTTGCCCGACTGCCCATCTTCGGAGGCAGTCGGGAAGATTGTCACTGTACCCAGAAGCCTGGCTATCCCTGACTCAAGACAAATGGGTACAGTCCATCATTCCGAAGGCTATTCTATCCCCTTTCTTCGCTTTCCAAATCAGTCAAAAAATCCCTTCCAGATGTTCCACATCTAGCAGTTTTGGAGATTTCAAAACTGCTTGCAAACAATTCAGCCAGTTCCAGCAGACCAGCAAGGATCCGGAATCTACTCAAGGTTCTTTTTAGTTCCAAAGAAAACAGGGGACTGGAGACCAATTTTGGATCTCAGTGTCTTGAACAGATCAGTCAAGAAAACAAGATTTCGGATGGTCACGCTGCAATCCATCCTTCCCCTTTTGGGCAAAGGAAACTGGATGTGCTCTATAGACATCACATAAAATGAACAGACGCTCCAGAAGATTCCTCCGCTTCAGGCTGGGAACCAGTCATTTTCAGTTCAGGGCCCTGCCCTTTGGTCTCACCACTGCCCCGGTGTTTACCAAATGCATGGCAGTGGTAGCTTCTCACCTGAGACGATAAGGATTCCAGGTGTTTCCATATTTGGACGACTGGCTCCTCACAGCTCCCACCAAGCATCTCCTTCTGATGGCCAGAGATTACACTTTTCGCGTTTGTCAAAAGCTGGGTATTTCAATAAATTGCGAAAAGTCTGTTTTGTACTATTACCTACATAGGCGCAAATCTAGATACAATAAACATGTCTGCAAGACTAACACATCAGAGAATAACAGACATTCACAAATTGGTATCACTCTTTTTCAACAACAACAGAATCAAAGCCAGGTTAGTTCTGAAGGTGTTGGGAATTATGGCAGCGGCCATACCTCTGCTTCCATTAGCCAGATACCACATGCGGATCCTTCAATGGATGCTCTTTACTCAATGGTCATACCAGCAACTTCCAATGTCCCGCACCATTATGATCACGCAAGCGTGCAGAAATCATCTCATGTGGTGGATGTCTTCCCCCCAGCTCTTGTCGGGAAGACCCTTTGTTCCACCTCCTCCGGTTGCTACTCTGACAACGGATGCCTCCCTGATCGGGTGGGGGGGCATTATCAGGGCAGGACGGTCCAGGGCACATGGCAACCAAGCGAATGCCACTTGCACATTATTGTTCAGGTGATGAGACCAGTGCTTTTTGCGTTGCAACCCCTTCAAGACTCTCTTCCAATCCAGACAGACAATATGTCTGTAGTGTGGTACATCAACAAACAAGGCGGAACCAGATCATACCCTGTGTCTGGCAATGGGCGATTTCTTCTCAGCGGATTCTGAAAGCAACGCACATCCCGGGGAAGTCGAATCAAATTATGGACAAGTTGAGCAGAGCTATACTCATGCCTCACGAGTGGTCTCTGAAAGACTCTGTAGTGAGAGAAATTTTCTCAAGTGGGGTCAGCCTTGCTGCGATCTTTTGCTACTCCCCAAAACAGCAAGTGCAGAGAATATTTCACTCTATTCCCTTTACCAGGCCAACCCAGCAGAGACGCTCTAGTCCAAGTTTGGCCCGGGACTTCTGTATGCATTTCCTCCTTTCCACTGATCTCTCAAGTAATACAGAAAGCTATCGTCAGAAGGCCTCATTGATCCTCATTGCTCCTTACTGGCCTCGACAACTGTGGTTCCCCTTTCTACATCGTTTTCTCTTGGAGCGACCGTGGAATCTGGACCTAGTTCCAGATCTTTTGATCCATCAGTCAGGTCAGTTTCATCGCTCCCTCCCCTCTCTGAACCTCACTGCTTGGTTCCTCCAGTTCCAACCTTAGCCAGGCTTCCTCAATTATCTCACTCGGTTAGAGATATTTTGATAGCTTCCCATAAATCTTCCACTCGAAAGATTTATTTGAGTAAGTGGAAACGCTTCACATATTGGGCTCAAGGAAAGGACATAGATCCTTTCACTGCTTCCATCCAACTAGTCCTTGATTTTCTAGCTGAACTCTTCCATGCAGGTTCATCTCCCTCTACACTTAAAGTTCAATTGGCAGCTATTTCTAATTTTCATGTGGGTATTTCTGAATCTGCCCTAATGTCCCACAAGCTCTGCAAAGCCTTTTTGAAAGGAGTTTTTCTTCTCAGACCTCCTATAAGAAATCCTCCTTCTCCTTGGGACCTAAATTTAGTTCTTGCTTCCTTGATTCTTCCCAACCTGCAGTCTCCTGTTCTTTAAAATTATTATCATGGAAGACTCTTTTTCTGGTAGCTATTACATCAGCTAGAAGAGTTTCAGAGCTTCAAGCACTCAGCTGTCGTCCTCCTTATCTTTTGTTTCATAAGGACAGAGTATCCTTACGAACTAACCCGTCTTTTTGCCTAAGGTGGTCTCGACGTCAAATCTAAATCAAAGCATTGATCTACCTGTCTTTTTCCAGAATACTCCAATAGGTCTGAACAAAAATTACACTGCCTGGATGTTCACCGTCAATTGAGGTACTACTTGGATAGAACAAAACAGTTCAGAAAATCTGATCAGCTGTTTGTCTCCTATAGGAAAGCAGAAAGGGACTTTCAGTTTCAAAGGTATCATTATCCAGATGGCTAACATCTTTGATTTCCCTTGTATATGAAATTAGACATCAAAGCTGCCTGATAAACCTAAGGCTCATTCCACCAGAGCTTTGGTTACTTCTTTAGCCTTCCAAGACAGACTGCCTATCGACACCATTTGTGCAGCGGCTACTTGGGCTACTCCTCACACTTTCATTTCTCATTATAAGTTGGATTTAGCTTCTAGGCATAGAGCTAACTTTGGTTCCACTGTTCTCAGGAGTCTGTTCCGTTAGGCCACCCGGGACAGGTCCCATCCAGCAAGAATAGATAGACAACAACATATAGAAGTTATGTTCTTACCATAACGTTCCATGTTAGTTGTCTTCTTCCCCTGGCCTGGACAGACCTAGAGGAGTTGTGATTGTGACCTCTCTTTCTACCACCTCTTTCTTAGACATATGCTATTATGCATATTTCCTGGTTCAGGATGTAGGTTACCCTTCTTTCTTCCTGTTGTTAGAGGTGGACTATGTTTTACAGTTATTCTGTTACTATTATAAGCTGGGGTTAGCTTACAAATGAGATCTGAGGAAACTCTCGCCTAGCATTGTGGGATATATGGAACCAACTCTCGAGCTTTTAGAGTGGTAGTGAGCCGAGGTCGCTCCGAACCCATCCAGCAAGAAGGAAGACAACTAACATGGAACGTTATGGTAAGAACATAACTTCTATTTTTCTCATATAGTCATTATTTTTTACATTGTTATTTAGCAGTAAAAAGCAGGAAACAAGATTTGAGTTATGGAGAAGGACTACAGCATTATGGTTAAGGGAGGAGCTTGAGAGTTTGCAGTAGCCATGAGCTGTAAAAAAAACAGCTGAGCCAGACCCGAGCTCACATGTTGAGGAAGAATGAAAATGGACAGTACAGATGGAATGTTATGGTGAGTACATAACTTCTTTTAGTGCTTTGTTATGAACTATTTTGCTACAAATCCCACCCAGATGCATTTTCTTTACTTGGGAATTTCAAGGGAAGAAGAGTTTTACTGTTGCTCATGCTAAGTCTGTTTTCAGTTATAAAGTATATTGTTTTTTTGTCAAAATGCCTGAGTGTTTTGCTGTTAATTTTGAAATAATTTTTTAATTAAATCCAAATCTCTTAGTGCAAAACAGGTACACCTTTGCTGAGCTTGTGTTTGTGTTATGAGATTCTTTTCTTTTTACAGAGGCACAAATGTCTTTGTGCCACTCTTCCACTTTGTTATATTGTTAACTTGATTTGTTACACTGTACTGTAACACAGTAACATTTCATCTGAACAGTAATCTTTGAGCATGATGAATTTAGTTTTTCTCTGTGTTATGCATATTGTCAGTATATGTAAAATATCTAAGTACGTTATTAGACTGTGATATTTATTGTTTTTTCCCTAAGGAAATGTTTATTAATTAAAAAATGATTGTGGATAAATTGTTGCCAAGCATTCCATATTTTTTGCCTCCAGATGTCCTACATGTGTCCCATCAGCTATCTACTGTGCCCCAGCAAGAAAGGAAACCTGGAGTCCTACATGCTGATTGGTTGTACAGGGTAGCTGAGACTCACAAGTACTCGTTTGCTTAACCCTAAAGCAGATCCTTCAGTGATTATCCTGTCCAAAACTGATTTTTTGCTAGACAAATTGCTAATGTTAGCCCCATTCCTACTGACAAGTATGGGAAAGGTTTTGACAAATTTGGGAAGGAACTGTACTGTTCTACTTTGTAACATTCAGTATTTAAACTGCCAGATAAGTTTTTAGTTCTGTCTTTTGAGAACATGCAGAAGATAACTGTTAACCTTCTCTGTTCTGAGATGAAAATTCTTTGAATGCCTGTTTGATATTGTCTCATGTAATTAAACATTTCTTATAGTGTCAGTATGACTCTGCAGATACTGTTTCTAAGGCTGCTGCTTCTGGGTCAGCCTTGAGATTTGCTTGTTACTGTCTCAGAATCTTCCTGAAAATGTTAAAAGTGGAATTTTAAATTCTCCCCTGGAAAAGGAAGTTCTACTTGGTCCTTCTACAGCTGAGGTGCTTAAAAAGTTTGATGAGAGAGGAAAGTTGATTCAGGTAGCAACCCAAACCTTCTAGCATACTTTTTTTTTTAAGGCAAATGAAAAATGTCCTTCTATTTTAACCCCATTTTTCAATAAGCAATTTAATCAGCAGTGTGCCTAGAAACAAGATTTTAAAAAGCAAAGGCAATGTGGCTCCAGAAAAGAAAGGAAAATTGTCTCAAAACCAAGAACAGTCAAAAAAGTCAGAATTGGTACTGACCTTTTCAGGTTCCTTCCTACCTCTCTAGAAATTCCTCCCTCTCCCAGAGTCTTTTCTTATGTGGCATCACATTTTTGCAGACAATTGGTTTCTGAAAATCATTCCACAGGGGTACATGTGGCTGTGGGATTTCTTCCCTCCTCTCCAAGGGATCCCTCCTTAGCTCTTTTTATTTTTTAAGATTTTTTGTATCTGATTCACATTACATGTTCTGCATCTTAACCTTTAGGATGATCTGCAGCACCAAGGGCATTTACAAAGTGTCTTTTTCCAGTAATTGCTTATTGCAGACTTGAAGGCATTCACATTTTCTTTTATATGAACAGTTGCCTTATATTTGCAGACATTCTTTACAGTTGTCAAGAGTCCTTATGAAGTATTCAAGTGAACTTACAGAAATCTTCTCTCATCCCATCTCACAGAGTTATTTTCCTGGGATGTCTTTTCGATTCTGCCCTAGGAAGAACCTTTTTTTCTCCAAAGTAGAAATGTTCAAAACATCCTGAGTTTTTCCACTCAAAATCATGCATCTACCAGGGAATTTCTCAGGAATCTTGAGGGTACATGATTTCCATGATTCTTATGATTCCCCTAGTCAGACTTGACATGAGAAAAATTCAGTGATAACCTCAAGACAATCTGGAGGCAGTACTTTCACTCTCTAACTTTTCAGATCCCTATTTTGGGTTTGTACGGAGAGAGGTTCTGTGGTGGGTAGACTAGTTTTCTCAGAATGCAGGTCTTCCACTCTCCCTTCCGCTTCTTCATCAGTCTGTTATAAGAGATGCTTCAGACCTGACCTGGGGGGGGGGGTCGTTTCAAAAGGAGTGAAAGTGCAAGATGTGTGAAACAAACAAGACAGGCAAAAACACATAAATGTCTAAGAGATGTTGACAGTAATAAATGCTTTGAATGCCCTAAATCATCTCTCGTTGCTAGGGCCTTTGCACGTTTTCACAGACAACACCACAGTAATGTGATACATAAACAAGCAGGAGGGTACCAGATCTTATCTCGCTTTGCACACTTGCTGTGATAGCCTGGGATGAAGCATCTCTGCTCAGTTGGACCTTTCAGTCTACGTATATTCTGTCAGAGCAAAAGATTGTAGCAAACAAGCTATGCTGGATTGGGACAGACCCTCACAAATAGAGACTTCACTTTGGGATCTTTCAAGAATTGATTCAGCTGTTTGGAACACCTCACGTACATCTATGTGCCTCCTCTCGAAACAGATAACTAAAGAAATTCTGCTCCAGGATACCTTGCAGACAGGCCTGGAAAACAGGTGCCTTCTCTTTCCATAGATGAAAATGTACTTCTATGCTTTTCCACCCTTTCCACTGATATATGGGTTTTGTTTCTAAAGATCTAGAAAACTTCCAAAAGATTGTGATGGTGACCCCCTTTTTGGCAGTGGTCTTCAATTCTTTTAAAACTGGCCAAGAGCATTTACCACAGATTTCCCCACAGGCTGGATATACTCACACAAGACAGGGGTTGTTGCACCTCAGCCTGATAATTCTTCAGCTCATTGCCTTAATGATAAAAATCTTGACACCTTTTAGGCACTTTTTTCCCTGACTATGTGCAGCAGATATTGAGGGAGGCTAAAAAATTGACTACTAAAATCATTTGTATAAGTGAAAAATATTTTCAAGTTGGTGCCATTCAGTGAACCAGGACTGTTTTAAGGCATGCCTGCCTGCCTCTAGTTCTTCATTATTTGTGTAAGTTACTGTCCTCTAGTCTTTCTTTCTCCACTATCAAGGTTCATTTATTAGCCATCCCCGCTTGTCTGCACTTGAATCCCCCCGTCTAAACATCCACAAATCTGAAAGGGGTTTTGCATATCTGACCACCTAGAAAATAGATTGCTCCTCCGTGGCATCTTAACGTTCAGCTTGAAAAGCTTATTGTTTTTCCATTTGAACAAGATCATCGGGCTGAATTGAGGTTCTTAATATGGGAAACTTTTTCACTCATTGCTATGACTTCATCTATGAGAATATGAGTTACAAGCTGTTAAGGTAAGTCAGCCCCATGTCAGTTTCCACAAGGACAGGGTTTATTTAAGAACTAACTCCTCTTTTATGCCTAAAGTGGTCTCAAAGTTTGAGACATTCACTTAATCTCCCTGTCTTTTTTCCTGATCCCAAAACAAGGGAGAAAAAAAACTTCATTGTCTGGATTTTCACTGGCAGCTCAGAAACTACCTAGACAAATTTCAGTCCTTCAGGAAAGCTGGTCAACTATTTGTCTACAATGAAGGAAATAAGAAGGAACAACCAGCATCAAAACAGACAATTTCTAGATGGCTGTCTCATGCTGTATCATGTTATTCTCACCATAATAAGCCACTTCCAGGCAGGGCTATGACCAATTCCACCAGGGCTTTGTCGTCTTTTGTGGCTTTCTGGAAAGGGATAGGCTCGAAGTTTATGGCAAGGCAGCAACTTGGTCCTTTGAACATATCTTTGCAAAGTAATTTAAACTGGATTCCTTTTCCAGGTTCAGAACAGGCTTTGCTAAGATCATTTTCCTGAATTCATAATTAAGTTCTCCTCCCTTATTAAGCTGTTTTAATCTACCTATGCTCAGACTGATAACATAGAGGTTAAGGTGCAGGATTACCAGCTGGTAGACCTGGGTTTGAAACCTGGCTAAGGCACAACTGGACAGCAGCAGTATCTGCGCAGAGGAAAAGCCTGGCAATCTATTTATGTAATGTGCTGCGAGAATCCAGTGGGGCCTACCAACAGAGTCACCATAAGTCGACTTTGACTCAAGGGCTTCTTAACCTACATAATCTACCTATATAGCTTAGTCTACTGCAACAGTGATCTAATGATGAATATATTACAGTTGTGTAAGTGAACTTAACAGCAGATGTTGTACTTGATCACTATTGTAGTAGTCATACCCTCCCTCCAAATCCCTGTTTTGCCAGGGTGTATGTGTATGTACTTTTGAGTATATAGTTCCCATTTATGGTTATGTTTCCTACCGTTTTTCTTTTAGGTCTATTTCCTCCCTTTTGGGGGCAAGAAAGTTCTGAGCTTCTTGTGCTCTGTCTTTTATATTGAGCTTCTTTGAAGCTCCTGACAATTAGAGCACATGGTAGGCACTCTTTAGCTTTAAAAAGATGTCCAGTAGCAATGGGTTAGGACCCATCTAGCGCAGGCTATAATGCAAAAATGATCTTTTATAATATATATATATATATATATATATATATATATATATATATATATATACTGTTATGGTAAATTTACTTACACAACTGTATTTTCTTTATGGTATGGTTTTATGCCCTGAATGATTTCCTTTTGCAGACAGTCAGCTGTAACTGTTGGGCAGTCTGACTACTGAACTTTCTTATGTAAAGTCACAAAACAGAAAATGAATTTCCGGGAAAAGAATGCTCCATGCTTAGTTTGTGGCTGTGTGATGCAGTGCAGTTTTACTTACTGATCTTTGGCTTTCATATCTTGTGGGTGATTCTTCATAATAGTTATTACATAAATAAAGAGTTACTTCTCAGGAAAGTTGTTGCATTTCTACAAATGCCTATGCTTTGGTCATTGAATAACTGTTCACTGCTGTTAATAATTAAATATGCATACTTATGAAAGCCGCGGTGGTGTAGCGGTAGCGTTGTCGCCTCACATCAAGAGGTTCTCCCGTTCGATTCTCGGATGGAGCGCCTTCTGTGTGGAGTCTGCATGTCCTCCACGCGGTCGAGTGGCATTCGAAAGACATGCGTGAATGGGTGTGCCTTCGTGGAAGGTTGGGTGTCGAGCTGGCACCTCAGCACCGTAAAAATCTACTACCAATCATTAGCGGTCCGGAGTTCCGCTGTGGCGACTCCGCCCTCAACTTTTGTAACACACTGCAGAACCTTTCTGCTTTAAGACTGCACTCAGAATCCAATTCCTATTGCGTGTTTTCTCTACTATTTGTTGATTTTTTTTAATTGTTCTTGATACGTTAGTGTTAACAACTTGTATGCGTATAAAGCCTACATCTGTTATACTTGCTTTTTTTCAGTTCTTTAGTTATACATTTCATTGATGCTATAGTCCATCATCTTGATACTACCATTTTGGTCCAGTGCTATTCAAATGCATGCATTGTACTTTGCATATATCCCCATTACAGGGTACTTCTCTCTAAAGTACAACATAGGCACATACATTATGCCAAGGAGCTTGAGATAGTATATAAGGATATATATAATGTCTTTGATTAGTACACAAATAAAACAAAAGAAAACAATACAAACCAAGAACAACCTGATTGGACTTCATTCACTGGGTTGTTCTTGGTATACAAATAAATTGAATCAATCTGCTATAGACAACAAGAGTAGTCTCATATCTTCACTATTTTACTGAGTTCATAATCGTGGTACTCATACGTTTACTTTTTATTATACTACTATTTTCTTACCAGCAAATATTTTATTGTGATTCTTATGGCAGGTGGTTTCATGCAGTATCTTCTAAGTCCCCTATCAGCCCTCTGCTACTAATACTTTCCTGGGTTTCCCTTTGCTGCCTTATTCATAGCTTATGTTATGTCTTCAGAAATCCTTTACATCATCTGCCTCGTATGAGTGTGTATTCTGTTTATGGCCCAACTAATCACTGTAAGCTTTTCTCATCAAAGGAGCTTGTTGAATGCCTCTCGTGTTATATCACTTTACAGTCCCTTTATTTTTCACTGTTCCACTGTATTAAACTTGGCAGTCTGTTATGCCCGTGCTGTTGTCAAGCATTTATCCCACTGTGCCCCTCAAAAAAAACAGCAGCAGGCAACCAGATCTCGTACTTTTGTTTTTGCATCAAATATTTAAAAGATTTTCAAGAAGAACACCTACTCAGTTTTGGTGGCCTTTCCTTTCTAATCATGACATTTAAAGCAAACTTAGCACAGCTGGTGCCCATCTTAACTCCATTTACAATTCTGCCAATATCCTCACTCAGGCTCATTCCTGGAGTAAGGCCACAATAGCCTACACGTCTTTATCCTTTTTATAATCTTCTGAATATTTTTTATCCATCTCTAGATAGATGCATTGCATTATATCATTACCTCCAGATCCCTGTATTTCTCTTCATAGGATTGTTAACATAAAGTGTACCCACTTCCAAGCCAGTAGTGTGCTTATCACTGGTTGCCATTATTATTTTGGTTCCACAGCTCAGCCATGTTAATTGTCGACTTCATATCATATGTAGGCTGGATGTATGGGCCACAAATTTATTACCATCATTTTCCATCCACTAATTGTATAATTTTAAAATAAAAATTTCACTTTTCATCATTGAGGTATGAAACATGCAATTACAGACACTAAATTGAAACAACTCTGATATTTTTTCTGTTGCCATTTAAAGCCCTCAGGATTTTTAGCGCACAGCTTTATTAATTATGTTACATTACCCAATTGTTTCATACCGTAAGGACTGCATCAAATCCTATCTGTGCCAAGTGCAGGTTATATTAATTTCCTTATACCTCGCATTTTAAGCAGATATGTAGGTTATGCTAAATGCTGTTGTCTGTATTTCAGTACTACCCATGCAATGGGTGTACAGCAAGCACTGTTGTAAGAACTGTTCAGTATTTAACATTGTATTCTTGTACACTCATTTATTAACCTTCTTATTAAATTATTTTTAAATAAGTACTTGTTAGCAATTAAAGTTTCCAAATTGCAAGCTAACTCATCATATAATTTTTCTGATAACTTACTAAATACAACAGTAGATTAACTTTTCTTTCACCCAGAGGTGCGTTCATTGTCAAATAAGAAAATAATCAGCACAGGTAGGACCCAATACTCTGGACCATTAATCTTCAGTGTTGTATACTCAGTCCCATCTACATTCTAAGTGGAAATATTCCCTTTTGTAGGCTGGCTGTTTGTGTTCACTTTGACTTTGCTCTTCCTCCATACTAAAGATATTTGGCTTGTCTTTTATAACAGTTAAGGTGTTAGAGTAATTTTCAGGTATCACAATCCTGAACTCTGTTACTGAAGTTATATAAACTGAAAAGAATGAGCATAGCCCCCTTTTAATATCTGCACTCTTGGAAAATGGACTAACTTCTCTTATCTCCATGGTCCCGTCTACAGTTAGTGAATCACCTCTAAATAATAATCTTCTTAAAGACAGTTCAGCGGCTCTGCCCATAATAGTTTAGTGTCAAACATTGATATGAAACACCTCCTACTATCTCTGTCCTGCTGCATTATATAAAAACGCTCTCCTTTTTCTGATCTTCTGTAGTTCCTCCCATTCCAATTCCAACCAACTTGCCATATTTCACAGATTTACCATTTTATTATAGTTGGTCTCCATTGCTTAAAAATTAAATGTACTGACACCTCCTTTGCTTTAGCATTTGCTTCCTCTGCATTAGTAAATATTAGCACTCTTTCATAAAGCCACATTTTTAGACTGTTGGGGTGGTCAGTGCAGTCTTCAGCGTACATCTTTTGTACTCCTTAGTAGGATCCATGAACCGCTGTTTCTTTTGAAAAGTTGCACTTAAATAATCATGTTCCTGATGCAGTATTCGACCCACAGCAGTAAATTATCTTTGTGGTTGCTGTGATTGCCAAAACACAGTCAAAACACATCTGTGTCTTCTAATATGTAGTCACAGACAACAGCATGCTAATTCTAGGTTTGCTGTAAAGCATCTTTCTTGCAATCAATGTGCTTTCTTTGCCCCCAGTGGCAGTTTCTTATATCCTATACACTGTGCCACTTTAATTTCTGGTCATTCTAATATTCTTTCTGCATGCTTTATCTTCCATTGAATTAATCTGCAAGTCTACATTTTCTGGTTGACCACCCATTCTTCAATTCTGTTTTGTGCTTCAGGGACATGCTACTTAGTTGTTATTATGGTGACCTGCTGAGCTTGCAAAAGTTCGATATCCTCAGGTTCAGCTGTTTGTAATTATCTTATGTATTTTTCAAATGAATAAGCTATAGTCAAAGTTTCACATCCAAAATCCTCATAATTTCCTGAACAATCAGATGAAACCACTTTTTTGTCATTCATGGAACACAGCTGCATTGGCCAAGATTCCTCTTGATTACCATCATTGCAAACGTTTTCCTCCACCATTGTATTTTGAACTCCTTTCTGTTTTTTTTTTCTAATGTTTTTTGATGTAGTGTCTATGGATGCTGTTAAGGAGTTCAGGTCGGCTACAAGCCAGAATACTGTCTCTAATGATCAGGAGGGTAGAACTTTAGACCACATTGGGAAGAAGCTGTACACTTCAACAATCCTGACCACCAGAGTGTAAACTTGTTAGACCCCATATGACCGAGTACCAGGGAGAAACCTCTAGCAGATGGGTGGACATGTCTTGGGAGCTCACCTGGGGGTGGGGGGTGGGGAGCAGAAGGCAAAATTACTCAAATTTACCCATTTAGCTGTGCATGTATGCAGCTGTGCAGTTAAACTAGGTTATGATGCCATGGATGCATCCAGAGATACTGTTTTGAGTCTGTAATTAGGCTTGCCTGGCTGACTATTCAAATGGTGGTAGAGAATGTAAAGGCAAAACCTGTCACTGTATCACTGGATAAGGAGATGCTCTTTGGACCCCCCATCAGGAGATCTTTACAAATCTGGGAGAAAAAAGGTATGATAATGAAATTAGTTAAACAGTTATTCTATCATCCAGTATGTAGGTGTAGTTGGAACAGTCCTTCCAACATTACATAAGTAGCTTAATTTATGCCTTTCCTTAAATCTCACTTCTCTTCTTGAACATTATTCTAGTTGTATTCTTCCCACAAATTCCATTTTTCTGTGTAATGTGCTCCTTCCCTTATCTGAAGATCCCAGCTGTAGTTTTATATCCTTTACAGTATTCAGTAATAAAAGTACAGCTGGTTTAAATTTGATTTCCATTTTCTAATCATTTCTTTTTTGGCAGCTAATAGCATTATTCTTTGTAAGCCTTATGATGTATAGGCAGTTCAGATCCTGTGTCCCAGCTCAGAAGAATCAGGTAGTTTTGATACCATCTAGTCAGTGGTGAATTCCCAAAGGAGGATTTCGGGTGAATTAATCATAAGCAGCTGAATCATCTTTTCCCCATAAGTCCTTCAGGACTTGTCTATAGTAGGCTACTTCACCAGGTCTGGCAAAAGCTAAATATTACAGTAAAGAAGGAAAGCCTAGATTTGACCAATCAATCATTCTGGTTCAGACCAAATAATATAAGAAGAGCTTTTACGTTCAGTACCTACTTTCAGATGCAGCCGTAAAGATTTTTTCAATTGGGAGAAATGTGACTAAGGCTTCTAATCTAGGATGTTTCTTGTCTCCAAGACATTAAGGTAATTTTTGAATGATTCTGGATGGTATCAGCTTAAACGGTCACATTGTTTATATGGAGTTTGTCATAGTTACCCTGCAAGTTGACTTGACACTGCTTGGGTACCCAACAGTGACTTTCTTCACTTTACACTGGGCCAGCAGCTTTTACAACCAAAGTGTGTCTTTTGACTTCTCCTTTGCCACTGCTGTCTTCTGTAGACTATTGTCTGTGGTGCCATTGGTGTGACAGTATAGTGGTGTCATGTATTGCTTTATTTAGATGACTGATAGTGTTCCCCCTCCTTGGAGTTATCAAGGTTGACCATTTCTTAGGATTTGCCATTGTTACAGCCTTTCATAAGGATATCATTTGGGGCACATCTTGCTTTATCTTATGTACCTTGCCCAGTTCATCAGTGTTGTTCTGGTCTGTCTAGAGCTTTGGCTTCCCCTGTTTGTGACGGTTTTCAGTCAGGTTTAATATTTTCATTATTAAAATGAAAACTGTTTTCTCAGGCAGGAGTACTTTTGTGTAGTAATGTTACAGACAAAGTAAACTTGGGAGTGTTTGTATATTTATAAAATATTCTTTTGGTACAGAATGCAGAATGCAGCACAGGCAGACGTATTAAGTATATTCTATAGTAATGTCCCATCTGTGATTTGCTGTTGTTAAGGAAACAAGCATTTGAAATTAAG